>NW_008341889.1:3733447-3738160 GCF_000622305.1 Nannospalax galili | reverse complement strand
TAATTTAATAGCCATACATCATCTTTCTAACATCCAAATGCCTTTTGAATAAGTAGATGTGCTACTAACTGCCACCAGCAACCAAACTGCCTCAGCATTCCAAATAAACTTTCAATTTTATATGTGTATTTTATACTCTATTTCTATCTGTCAATATAGTTGATATCCAAAAAGTTGTTTCAATACATTTTCTGTGTTATTCCTCTCCTCGTAAATTGATACAGAGAGTGTCTGTAGCAAAGCAGTCGTACTGGGCTCACAACTATGTGGAAGTTTAGGAGCATATGTCAGCTTTGTTATAGCTGTGGGCAAATAATTCATGAAACAGTTTTTATCCTTGGTCAGCTTATATTCAGTAAAAGCTACATATTGGACTTATTTTAAATAATTCTGAATATAAATAAAGTGATATCATCTATTTTTTTTCTTGATAAACATGGAACACAGACGCCAAGTCCCAGGAAATTGTTTATTCCTCTAATAGCACAGTGGTGCTGTTCCCATCACCTGCTGTTTCGGACGTCTAGCAGCTCCCTTGTTCGTCTGAGGAGAGGTTGCTGGTCTTCTCAGTCATTCACTGAGTATCCAAGAACTTACCCCTGCTAAGAGCACACAGGTCTTTAATGTCTGGAGAACATTTCAGCAACTGTTTTTACTTTCTATAAATCTTTCATAATAAAGTTATATCCCATACTGTTTATTATTAATTTTCTTGGTTATAAGGAGTAGTAATAAAATACTTGGTTCCCCCAAATTTGGTGAATTTCCTGAACACCAAGATACAACACATCACATCAGTTTTTCTAACTTTGGATAAAATCACTATTTTCTTGTAAATTTGACTCTTTAAAATCTTTTCTCATGGGGATGGAGAAATGGCTCAGCAGTTAGAAGCACTGGTCACTCATGCAGAGGACCCAGGTTTGATTCCCAGCACCCACATGGCAGCTTACAACTGTCTGTAATTCCAGTTCCAGGGAAATCTGATGCCCTCTTCTGACCTCTGCAGGCATTATGTGACACAGGTGCACTTATATACATATAGGCAATACACTCATACACATAAAAATAAAATAAAGTATTTTTTAAAAGAAAGCTTTGCTCAGATCTGAAATCTCTTCAGTATAGGGGCCACATATGTTTCAGAACTCATTTTTTTAAATTAAAGAATAATATATCACCAGGTAATTAAATGTATTAATACTTTTGTAGAAAATATAGGAATACATAAGGTATATAAATAGCCTTAGATTCATTGAACACATTGAGTTTGTATCTAATTTATGAAAAGTCTTTCTGTTCTCGTGTTGTGAAGATTTCAAAGTTGTAGATATAATACTATATTTGTAACATAGGCATTCAAAATTTTCCTCTATTTGTTTTTTCAGAACTTAGTACTTTTATTTGTTATTTACCTTTTTATTTTAAATATATTTTTGTTGAAGTTTTGTGCATTTTATACACATCTAAGTCCTCTTTATGCCCTCTTCTCCCTCAGTACCCTCCCATTACCCCCGCACCCAACACTGGATTTCATGCATTCTGTCATTTATGTTAAGGCCTATGTAGTCAAATCAGTGTCTCCTGATGCCCCTCAGTGCTAAGTTCATCCACTGGGCTCTAGTCAGCCCATCTAGAGTCACTCCCTTAAAGAAGATAAACTCTTCCTCATCCATCAGTAATCAGTTGCTCAATAGTTCTTTGCCTAAGATTCAGGCCTGCTGTCCATTTCCACAGTTCTGTGCTAGGGTTTTGTCTGCTTGAGTTTGCAGGGTCTTGTGCATGCTGACACCATTGCTATAGGTTCATGTGAGCAAGGTCCCAGGAGCCTGTAGGACTCTATTTCTATATGGTCATGCAACTCCTCCCTGGCTCTTGCAATATTTTCATCCCCTCTTTCACAATGGTCCCTGAGCCCTGGGTTCATTGCCCTCTGTTGCATGAGGGAGCTTCGTTGATGAGAGTTGAGAGATGCATTAGTATTTTTTCTACCCTTCGTTCTGGATGTGCCATGAGTCTTAGGTGTAGAGGTTCCATTGTAGATGTGTCATTTAGGGCTGGGCATTTCACAGACAACTCTGTGTGTGACCAGTTGTGAAAGTCTATAATAATCTTCTTTTGTTGCAAAAGATCCCTCAGCCTCACCTACTGCCCACATCAGCCTCTGCTAGTGCCACCTCATATTGCCGCCCAAGCTGTGGCAGGTGCCAGGGCTGCACTCACTGTCTGTGCTGCAGCCCAACATGGCATTGCACATGAGGCCGGCCACCAGCACTGTCACAGGTCTGGGGCTTTCCTCTAGGACTCCAGCTGTATGTTGGAATCAACCCCCAGGACTGGCATGGCACCAGTACCTATCCATACCCATTACCACCAGCCAGAGTCACCTCATGCCCCACCCTCATCTTGGAGCTCACCAGGCCCCCACCCCACTATCAAGACAATCTGGGGCCACAGCCTGCTTGCGCCACCCGCCCCGCCAAGTTTTAATGCAGCCCCAAAAAAGATCAAGGCAGAGAACCCTAGGGTCCTCCTGTTTTCGTTGTCACCTATGCCATCCTGGACTCTGGTGAGAACTCCAAGGACGGCAAGACATACAAGTGTAAGGTATTTCCCAGTCATCTTTTTCACCAAGTCTGAGTGCAAATCCACTCCAAGTCACACACAGAGGCTAAGTCCCACAAGTGCCCTCACTGCCCCAAGTCCTTCGCCAAAATCTCCTACCTGGCCCAGCACCTGCGCATCCACCTGGGTGTGCTGCCCTACCACTGCTCCTACCATAATAAGTCTTTCCTACAGCTCTTCCACACCCAGCAGCACACCAGAATCCATATTGGTGACAGACTGTACAAGTGCCCATATCCTGACTGCAGAAGGCTTTCACTCAGTTCTCCAACCTCCAGTTTCACCAACTCCAGCACAAAGACAAGTTCTAAAAGTGTCTCAGCTGCTCCCCAGCCTACTGAGACTTGCCTCCCCCCAGATTTACCTCTTGGCCCACGCCATCAAACATGCCAAGGCCTACTGCTGTAGCACGTGTGAGCTGGCCTATACTTCCGAGACCTACCTGATGAAGCATATGTCCAAACGCACAATGGTGGAGCACCTAGTGAATCATCGCTCTCCCCAGAGGACCGAGTCTCCAGGCGTGCCAGTGCCAGTTACTCTCGTCTGAGCCCACCTGTGGTTCCGCCCCACCTGGCCCACTTGGCAGCATCTGGCCTAACTCCCACTGGGGCCTCCAGGAACCATTAAGCTCTCTAGTGACCATCCCAACCTGCCAGAAAGCTTGGTCTGAAGAAGTCCTGCCTGGTCCCCAGGCCAACTGCAAGATTCTGGACTGTTTTTATGGCATCCAAAGACGATCTCAGAGCACTTTGAACCTGTCTGTTGGGTTTTCTTTTTGTTCCCCATCCCTCACTTACTTCACTGTTTATTGTTTTTAAGTTTGTTTTGGGAATAACAAAAAGAATATTTATTGGCCAGAAAGTTGGCATTGCTAAGATTGAAAAGTTAAACAGACTGGAAGGACAGGTACAGAGAACCGGAGACCAGCGAGGGACCTTCACTGGTCATAGCCTCAGGTCCTGAGGGAAGGCTCAGGCCTGGGTTTTGGACTTCAAAGGGGATCCCCCACCCCGTGGGAAGAGGCAGGAGGCAGTTGGAGTGAGCCCTTCCATTTGGGTGCCCAGCTCAAAGAGTCTGAGCCTTGCCCTGGGCTCCACTGAGTAAGGCTGCCTGGCTTCAGGGCATGGAACTAAGAGGGTGGGGAGAGCCACAGGACCAAAGGACGCAGTAAGGGTTGGGTGGCAAGTCCAGGAAAACGGGGTGGGAGGTGGTGGGTGAGATCTGGCCCCTCCCCTGCTGCCTTGAAGACCACCCCAATCTACCTCTGTGCTGGCCGGGAAAACTTTTGGCTACTTCTCCCACCACCCCAGACTGTGGGCAAGGGGATTTCGAGGGAGTGGGCCTGGGATCTCTTATGTACAGGTAATTCATGTCCTGGAAATTGACCTTCTTACTCTTTTTGGCATAGCCCTTTAATCTTTAAAACCTTTTATATACACATGAATATTTAACTTTACTGAAAATGATGATCTCAAGGAACGAATTCCAGCTGTTATGAGGCTCATGAATGGTGTGATATCAAGTGATTTTTTTGTCCCATGGAAGAAGAGGCACAAAAAGAATTCTAGCAAAAGGCCTTAAAGTCTTGGGATTTTTCCTTCTAAGCTCTGGCATCAGTTACAGCTGGATTCAGGGAGTCGTTAAAGGAGTGCTGACAGTTCTTAATGCACAGTGTTTATTAAATAATTTATTTAAAAATCTTAAAGAAGCAGAAGGCAACTTCCATTAGTCATGGGACTGTGAAAGTTCTAGAAGCCAGTCTATAAAAAAAAGCTGATTTAGCAATAATAACAGAAAGATACAAAAAGTTTGACTGGGGTGGTGGGCAGCAAGTAGAGATTAAGCCCTGAGGATAGGATTTTAAATTGATAGTACAAAACTTGATGTCAACACTGAACATTAGCATAGAGATTCATGAAGGGAATTCTAGATGACCAGTACGTGACAACTACAGAATACAAATCTAGAATTTTGAAAGACTCCAACAAGAATACATGACATCTCACAGCATGTTAACTTACTTGGTTTAAACTAGCTCCATGGTCCCAAGTATAACCAGCATACATGACTTGACATAATAGAAAA
>NW_008341889.1:3704923-3733330 GCF_000622305.1 Nannospalax galili | reverse complement strand
ATATATATCCTCAAATATGTTAAAACTTTTCTCTCTGAGAACCACACAGATCTCTGCTGAGAATAATTTGTTATTCTCAACCTACATCCCATTCTTTAGAGACTACAACACATAAATTGCTGTGTATAACAACTATGAGCTCTCAAGTGGTCTCTAGAGGATTGTTTTGAAACTGATTGTCTCATTTTGATGTGGGTCCTGTCAGTTTTAGAATACAGGAAGTCGCTAAACAGGCTGTTTAGGTTCAGCTGATTGTGTCTGCCTTCTGTTTCCAGATTGACATCTGCACATGGGGACCTCATGGATCTTCTCTTGATGGAAAACTGAGAGAGGAATACTTCCCTAGAACATTAGTCCCCTCCCCTCCCCTCCCCTCCCCTCCCCTTCCCTTCCCTTCTTCCCTTCCCAGGCTCTACTTTAGCACAGTATTGAAATGAGCAGAGAGGCAAGCTAAATACCTTCAGTCGGAAGAATGGAGGCCTCTTTTCATAGGAAATAAAAGTTTCTTGGGAGTTTATCTTCAAATTAATAATCTTTCCTAATAAAAGAACTTTAAAAGAACTTTTTTTCCTTAAAGAAAAAAAATCAGATTGATCTCACTTAAGCTCACTAAAAGCATTTTCCAAATAAGACTTACCTATAAAATAAACATTTTAAATTAATTCCCTTGATAATATTTGCATATTATATGACAATTAAAAGACCTTTACAAAATCTAACAGGTTTCATAAAAATTTCTGATGCTGAATTAAATATTTCACTTCCCCAAACTCTGCTCAACTGAGGTCAAACCCTAGCTCTCCTTTACAAATGTACATATAGACATATCATTAGAGCTTTGGCTTTTCCAAGCCTAGTAAAATGCTGATATCTTTGCAGAAAAATAAGCAATCCTTGCTTTGTAGAGGAGCCTCTTCAACACCCTTCTGAACTTGAAAGATTACTTGCCACCAAGGGAAATCCCGCATTCTTAGCATGCTGAGGGTCAGGTCACCTCTGAGGCCTCAGGTTCAGAGGGGCTTAGGTCTAACACAGTCTCACATGTAGATAAGTTTTCTTGTTCTACAGCACAAGCAGTTGCTGGCTTCATTGCAAGGGCAGCAGAAGGGCCAGCCTGGGGTCTTCTTCCTGATTCACCAGCTGATTGGTTGGCTAGCTTAGATGCCACTTGATTCATCTTTGCAGCCTCTCTCCACTTCTTAAGAGCTTCTGTCCTCTCCTCTGGAGTTAGTCTGTCAAAGTGCTTAGCTCTCAGAATGGGAGATGGAAACATGGATCCCTGAAGAACTCGGTATGTAAACCTAGGTTACCAAGTGCATCACAGAATTACATTCACTTCCACTGCATCGGGGAACCCATAGAAAATAGCAGCTGATTAGAAAAAAGTAAAAGAGTCCGGTGGTCACTTGGCTCCTGGGTTAAAGGAGGAGGGTAAGTGGAAATTAAAGCAATATTAAGCTTAGTGTGGTACACGCCTATAATCCCAGCACTTGAAAGGTTAAGGCACAGGGACAGCCATGAACTCAAGGTCAGCTTAAGCACGACAGTGAGTTCCAGACCAGCTTAGGCTACTGTGTAGGACCTTGTTTCAAAAAAATCAAAACAGAATAATTAAATAATATTAAATAAAATAATATTTGCAAAACATTGAGCAAATAACAAGTACCTCTAAGTGCTAAATAAACATAAAGTCTACAAAGGTATAAATATCAGTAATTGCCACATCATAGGCTTAACATAGGTTAAGTAAGATAATACACATAAATCAGGCATTGTGTTGGCAAATAAGTATTCAAATGTATTAGCTATTTACATTAATTTCCCATGGGTACCGTAAAAAGTTACTACAAACTTGTTTCTTACAGAATAAACTGGAAATGTTTCTACTAAATTAGAATTCTCAAAACCTTTGCTCATTTCTCATGTATGTCACTGATATTTATGTCATTAGCAACAAAGCTCATCTTGCAGTACTCTTGACCTCTCCAGATCATACTCCTCACAGTCACATCTCCTAATTTTTTCAACATTTGTACTTAGCATGGGCTGAGAGTTTCCTCAAACTAGTTTATTTTGGCTTAAGAGGTCTCTTAATTAATTGTTTTCCTCTCCTGTTTTATTATAAATAGTAACAATAAGTAATATATCTTTCATATGTTACATAGAAATCTCATCAAACAAATATCCAAGGTCATAACTTTCAAATTCTACTTCCACAGTGTTGCAGAATGCAATTCAGGTAAGTTTTCTATCACTGTTTCAAAGACAGATTTGGTCTGTGAGCCACCGTGTGTCAATCCTGTTAGAGTAACATGAACTCACTGTTTTAACTTTTCTATCATGTTTAGAAAGGTCAAACAACTTAGTATATTTAAACTAAACAGATCAATTTTATGAAACTACAAAGAGAAACCGTAGTGAGTTCAAGAATCAATGGATTAAAAGGCCTTGTATTCTTTTCATTTGTTTTGTTTTTGAGACAGGGTTTCTCTCACTCAGCAGCCCAAGCTGGCCTCAAACTCAGGGCAATCCTCCTATTTCATCTTCCAGAGTTCTGGGATTGCAGGTGTGAGCCACTATGCCCTGCTACCTTCATTATTTTTAACCATTTCCATCCCATGCAATATTAGAAATCAGGACAAATGGAAAATGGAAAAATAAGTCAGTCAGATGAGAGAGGTAATCAGCATTTCGAGTCTACAGCAGAGATCACTGCTTGATTAGCAACCAGGGTTCCTCTCTTTCTCTTAGAGCCCTCCAGAGTCTAGCTGCTCAGACTCTGTGTATTGAGGGCACAGTCAATTAGAGCAATGGCATGTATGACTTTCAGGTCATGTCATTGCCAAAAGAAGAAGAGAGAGAACGGCTGCTTCCTCTGGGCAAGGGATGTGGCTATGCTGATGGAAGCCATCTTCAGTGATGCAGAAGAATCTGCCATGCCTTGAATCCCAGGCCCTCAGATCCCATGAATAGGTCTGCCCACCTTTGCCATGTGCAGACGCAGCATTAAGGTGTCATCTTGGCATGAGAATCACCAAAGCTGCCGGTGCTTTGATATACAGCTTCCCGACCCCCAGAGCTCTGAGATAGTCCATTTCTGTTAAGTTACTCCTGTTTTGGTATTCTGTGATAGGTATAAAACACAGACCAAGACAAGGAATCGGGAGGTGGCAGAGCTAAAGATAGGATTTAGGTACTTGGATAATCCCGTGAGACAAAGCTGCTTTATTCCTGTGACTAGTCAATCAGATTGGACTTTTCCATGACAGAGAACTAGAACCTTCATTTGCTTTGTCTAGTTCTGTTCTCTGGTACAGTTGAAACCAATATTTTAACCAGTATATAGACTGACTTCCTCACTACTAAACAGAGTGATCTGCTATTCCTTCTTAGTAGTTGCTTAGTAGTATACCTATGATTCCATGCACTTACTCTCTTGATGGGAAAACACGCCATACCTGGGCAGAAGAGCGATGCAGGTTGTAAGGACACAAACTAAGTAGAACATTGGATCCAGCATGTGCTCTTGCATAATCCAGTAGGGGTTGGATGGTGGGTTGCATGTTACACACATGGCTCCAAAAGCCAAGGCAAAGAAAAAATAGGACAAGATGCTACCAATGATAACCAGCATGTGGATCCAAGTCTGTAAGACAAGAAGGACCAGAAAATATTCACTGATGGGGTACTGCAACCTAGTGACATCTGATCCATTAAAGGAACAGTACATCCAAGCACTGAGTGGCTGGCATTCTAAACCTTAGCCAACAAGACACAAAACACTGAGGAGTTAAAAGAAGAGCATTCATGAGTGGTTCATGCCAGTGTTTGAATTCTGTAAAACTAAATCAAAGATCTAAGGGGTAACTCTATTGACTGGTTTATTTTCTATTGGCCATGTACCAGGAGGTATTTGGATTTCCTTTCCTTTTTTGAAATACATTCATTGATCTTCATTAAAGTAATACTTTAATTCAGTAATCTTCAAACATCAAACACATGTGGCAGACACTGATTGCTCACCTTGTGTTTTTTTTTCTTCCCTTAGTAAGCATCAAGTGGCCTGTACCTCTGTACCCCCTTTCAAGGAAGCATGGCCAAGTGACTTGCTCTGATCAATGAAATGGGAATGGGAGGGACAGTCACACCTTTTAAGACAGAGGCTTAAAAGAGCTGATATGTAATCTTCTACATTACTTAGTGCAGTTTCCACAAGACATATAATCAGTGTGCACACCGGTGGCGGCCTAGGCTTTACTGTGATGGGAAACACTGTCCTTATACATCTCTTTTCTAGGGCTGCAATTTTTAAACCAGGCCCGGTATTCTCTTTGTTTTTTCTCCTAGTCTTGCAAAAGCATTTTTCCACAGTAAATACCTTCACAAAAGTAATAAAGACTGCTCATATATTTTTTTTAATTTTAGTAAGTGAGGACTTTATGCCTCTTGATTACATAAACATGCTTTTGTATCAGTTGGGGAAAATACTTCAGTGTTTTCTTCCCAACAGACTTGGAATGAGCTCTGAGAGTCTCAAGACCTTATGCAGTGAGATACTTAGCCTGTGTCCAGCATCATTTCCACTTACTCAAGTGCTAGAATCACATTTTTCCCCCCTTCAGCTTCTCACATACACTGAGCTCATTACTATATCAGAATCTTGCCACTTACATACCCTACCTATTGGTGGGGATATTTTCAGACTTCCCTCATGTTTGGGAATGTTACCTAATTCAAAATATTACTTTAGGTCAACACACTGGTATTATAGCATAGAATGTCATTTGATTTTAGTAGAAAGCCATCAGCTTGGTTTTGAGGCCTGTTGGGTACTGAAGGTGATTTTCTCATCTGTTGATTCACACTTCTATGAAGTGATAAGTGCAAGGACACAGGCAGGTGCTTTCCACCTTCCCTGGCCTCAGCATCATGGCACGGCTGATCCTGAGTGTTGCCTTGAGCATGCTGTCTTCCGCAGTCCTTACTCTTATTCACAGCACTGACCTTATAGTCCCAAAGGGCTTGGTGGGTCACAGCTAACAAAAGACACGCCCCAAGTAGAAAGGGAGAGCACTCACCAAACTCTTACTTTCAATGACCAGATGGAGGAGAATGATGAACAGAGCCGCTGTGTTCAGAGGATTTCCAAATGTAAAGATGTCAATGTCAGAGCCCTGGTAGGTCTACAAGGAGAGAATAGGTAGTGGGTGTGGGGAACTGGGCATACCTGCTGTGACACCACTTATCTACAGCTTGTATGTGGCTTGCGTACCCTCCGCAATGTTCCTATCAAGTGACTGTCACTTAGGATGAATAAAAGAGACTGACTCTTTCCCAGATAGGCCATCTAAGTTTTGAATTTTTAGTTAGAATTAGTCTGAATCATGACTGATCTTTCAGGAAGCTTTTGCTCCTAGTTCTACCTCCTGAAGCCACACAAACACATCTAATATATTCTACCTAATAAATCACTGAAGCAGTTATTATAACTTCCCTAAGCTTATACATCCTGTAAGTATCCCCTTGCTCTGGTGTACATGGCTTGAAATCCTTAAACCATTCCTCAAATGATACAATTTTATGTTGTCTCAGAATCATCTTCTCAATGCACCTTAGTTGCCCTGTATAAATTCCTCTTGAAGAGCAATATAGCCAGAATAGTCTAGTGACCCTAAATCAAGTAATTTAATTTAAACAAAGACAGAAATTATTAACCTAGTTAATACCATTTCCCTCCAGTACTGTACATCTGCCCACATACTCCGTGATCACATAGTGCTTCCATCTAGGAAAAGGTGTCTACCGACGGGTTGCTGCATCCTCCTGCTTTGTACTGGCACCAGTCTAAGCTTTCAAAAGTAATTTTATACTCTATGTTTAGTCTTTTTTCTTCCATACTTTATATGTTGAACATGCTTTTCAAAAATAGCTTTGGAGAAATTGTTTATAGATTCTTAAATTTAGTACTCTGGGTGTCAGCCTGGCAGAATGAGACAACCACTCACTAATAGAAACTCATATTCTGACTTTGCTCTATGATTTTTGGATAATTTATCTATATGGTCAATTGTATTTAGGTCATTGACAAAAATTAGTAATCAGTTCAGTGTGTGTTAACAAGAGACCTAAGAGAACTTAGTGAGGTTCTTTAATTAATTACTTAACATATTGTAAGGGATTATAGATTAGTCAACTAATAGTCAAAAAGATGCTGGAAACAAAGCTCAAAGAAGCAGTGTTGATTCATTAATGGCAAGTGCATCGAGCAAACAAAGACTTACAAAGTAAGGCACAAAGAAGCAGACCAGGCTTTGGTAAAAGGCGTCCAGCAGGGTGAACCAGAAGGTCAAGGGCAGGTATGCCTGAAATGAAGCATATCAGAGAAGTAAGATTACCACGAGCCAGAGCAAACTCCAGAACCAGCACAAGCCAGTGCTTCTGTTTTCTTCTCTGAGATAAAAAGTCAACTTCTATTCCTTTATTCTCTAGTTCACAAAGCGTTCGCAGAAGAAGCCAGTTAAACAAGACGTGTTCACAGTTGAATGGGGTGAAAAAAGTAACAGATCATAAAGGAACTATTATCCAACTCATTCAATCCATTTAAAACTCTAACTTTATCATAGGATCAGTGTGCGTGTGTGTGTGTGTGTGTGTGTGTGTGTGTGTGTGTGTGTGTGTATAAGTTCTGTGCTTGGGACTCACACATTAAGCATGCACTCTGCCACTGAACTACATTCCCAGCCCCTTTTGGATTGGTCTGAAATACCTGAAGCAGGACTAGCTGTTCCTCCTGACTTCTCATTTCTATTGATCAGAAACATTATTCAAAACCTTTTCCCAATCCATCCATTTTTCTTTGCTCACACGGTTCCCTTCTTTTCAGTTTATACCAGCTCTGCCTATGAATCACTGGACAGCATCCAATGGCCTTTTTGGCTCCTCTTCCAATCCTCACCCCAACCTTCCCATATGTCCCCCATCATCTTATATTTTCCAACAATAAAGAAACTGAAGCACAGGCAAGATAAAGAGCTTAAGCTTACACACAGAGAATCAGAAATTCAATTCTTGCTGAACGCAACCCACAACTCCCAGCCCATGCTGATGTGTGTCAGTCTCTTCGCGGCAGCAAGTGAGGACCAACAGCATAGGTTTCTCAAGGCGCATCTCATTCTGGTCTGTGGTTTCCTTAGAGAACGCTCACAATCCTGCCCACATGCTTTAGCTCCGCCCCTAGGAATGAGACCTAACCCAGACCTGGGCAATGAAAGGATGACCTTCTGCCCATGGTAGAAAATCTAAGGGCAGGGATACGACAAGCTGTAGTGAGGCCAAGTAGGCATTTACAATCGCGTGAAAAAAAAACAGTGCTCTGTCACATTACTCCTGGACTTTGAGCTGTGTATGCCAGTGTATTTCTTTTTTATTAACTTAACATGAGCTACTTATTTTTATCTTTTTTCTTGTCTTTATTTCCCGTCCTTTTTTTTTCCCCTTGTCATTTAAAATGTTAACACTTTAAGAATCAGCGTTCTTAGCACCGAACACACGACGACTTGGACCTGCTCAGCTCTGCTCAGTCCTAGTTGTCTACGGCTCCTATCTCACCTCAGCTCTGGATCTTTAGGATGCTCTTATAATAGACTTTACATCTCTGGCCTTCAATTGCCATGATGGGAAACCTAAGGACTGAAGGGGCCATCAGAGCTCTTTTGGCTGCATAGCACAATGCAGACAGCGTGGGCCGGGGTGCCAAGATTCAATTCTAACACTCACCAGGCCATGCCAAAAGCAGATTACTGAAGGCAACTCCTTGTGCCTGAATTGCATCACTGACATAGTACAGGGAACAGCAGCCTTGTGAGATATTTAGGACATATATTATATATGTTAAGCACTTCAAGCAGTATCTTCTCCTACATAAATGTCCCTGGTACAGTCAGGCTGGTCATCATTTATTTTGTGGAGGATGAGTTAGAAACAAAGGAGTATCTAGACAGCTACTCTCACACAATAGGCTACTACCTGCCTACAACCTACAGTTCTCTAGGTAAGAGAATATGAGGGACACAAAGACTCAGGGAGAGAAGCTGGTGGATAGGACCCAGAGATAACGAACGGAGTGGGGATGAGGTCCTGCTTTCAAGAGGGTACTTCTGTTTTGCATGACATCAGAACCTGGAGAATTTAACTTTGGCTTTGAAACCAGACTCTGGTGGCTTCATATCTTGGGTCTATCATTGATTAGCTCTGAGAGTTTGGGGAAAATTTCTTAATGTCCTTGAGACTCAGAGTCCTCATTTTAGAATGGGAAAAATACTAGATTCTGTCTCAAAAAGTATCTGTGTGAAGATAAATGAAGCAAGGAACACTGTCTGGGTAGCCTAACTGGTCACTCAATGGGGTTTAATAAATGTCAGATCTTATTAGCAAGGCCTAAATATCTGGGCTTCTTCTTATACTCCCCTAAAAACTTTTGCAGATTTAGGTTGTTGATACTATGCCAGTAACTTAATATCTGCCTTGTGAGAACAGATCATTGGAAACAATGAGGCATTTTACATAGATTTGAGTATCCTAATATACCTACACTATCTGGGCCTGGCTTTCACCATGATGTGCATTTGCAGACAGACTTCTGTTTGAACACCTACCTCTGATTGCTGACCACTCTGGTAAAGTTCGGGCAGCTGCAGGAGGGTCTCTGCTGATACATCTTTCTCCAAAACACCATAAATGACGGGGGGAGCAGATGTGAAGAGGAGGTTGAAGAAGATCAAAACCCAATAGTCAGTCATAGAAGTTCCTGAGAACCCACAAAAGAACTGGTACCAGAAAAGAAGGTTCACATAGGCCTGGGGACACAAAGAGACATGTTCAGATCTTGGAGATAGCAGTGCCCACTATGAACACATATTCTACATACTGCAGTTCTGAGTTCTGGGCCTACAGCCTCTCTGTAGTTCTGTTAGTTACAAGATGGAAAACCACAACTTGTCCTGCAGTTCTTTAATTTTGTTTTGTTTCCTATGAAGACCTTATTAAGTCTCTCTCTCTCTCTCTCTCTCTCTCCACTTACTATGTGGTACTGGAACTGTTCTCAGTACTTTACAAATAATTCCTTTAATCTTTATAACAAGTCAGGAATCACTGCTGCTTCCACTTTACAGATAATGAGCTAAATGAATTAAATATTTATGTAATCCTCAAATATATTCAAATCTTAGTCTCCAGTGTGATGGTATTAGGAGGGAGGGTCATGGTAAAGGTGTTAGGTCATGATGGTAGAGCCCTTGTGAATGGGATGAGTGCCTTATAAAATGGGCCCCTGGCAGTTCTCCTTTACCCTGAGAGGATGCAACCAGAAAGAGCCATCACAAGACCCAACTACACTGACACCGTGATCAGATGTCTGGAAATGTGAGACATTTCCATTGTTTATAAGTCACGATCTGTGCTGCTTCTTTAAAGCAGACTGAATAAATGTAGACACTGAGACACAAAGAAAATAAGGAAGTTGCACAAAGCTCTTCAGGTTGTAAGTGGCAGAGTTGAAGGTATTTTCTCTAGACAAAGAGAACAAAGCCCAATTCCTGGGTCCGAGATGACACACCACAAATGTTCATTCCCTTGCCTTCCGAGTCCAGTGATTTCTCAGTGAAGAAGTGGGATCGTGCAGAGGGATCAACCATCCAGGTTTCTTGAGACTGAGAGGTTCCCAAGGCATAGGATTCTCATGCTAAAACTGGAGAGTCCCTGGAAAGCATGGGCAGGTGGATGCCTTAGAAGTCAGGCACATGCATCCTATTGGGCTCCTCCAGCACTGTGTTTTGAACTTGGCTCACTACAACAAAGTAAGGCAGGCCAAAGGAATGATCACTAGACTGAGGTCATGGAGGAAGGTGTTTCTTGTTTTAGGGATACTGGTTGTTGGACTTTATGCCATTTTCTTAACCTCTGTAAATTATGGCTTCATCCTGTATAAAATGAAAATTGTACTACCTTAAGACTAAATCCTAAGATCAGGTAAGAAAGTGTTCACTACCTGTGAAGAGTCTAACAAATATTAAGATAGTGGGTTTTTAAAAATTACTTTAGCTTTTATTTTATTAATTTAGTTTAAAGACAGGTCTCTAGACCAGGCTGTCCTCAAGGATGACCTTGAATTTCTTTTTTTTTTATGTGTTTATGTGTATATGTGTGTGAAACTGTGTTGTATGCATGCAAAGTATATGCTCATATGTGCGTATGCACACATCTGTGTGTATGTGGAGATCAGAGAAGGCCCTCAGGTGTCCTGCTCAATCACTCTCTACCCCATTTCTTTGAGACAGACTCTTTCACTGGACCTGGAGCCAGACTAGCAACCAGCAAGCCCCAGTGATCCTTCTGTCTCCACCATCACACATCCTCCCCTTCCAGTGCTAGAGTTATAGGAGCAGAGGACTAAGTCTAGCTCTTTAACATGTGTTCTGGGGATTTGAATTCAGAACACATATCTCTGAGCTCTCACCCACTGAACCACTTCCCCAATCCAAACTTGAACTTCTTATCCTCCTGCCTCTACTCTAGAGTGCTGAGATTACAGGCAGGCACTATCATACAGGCAGTTTATGCAGGGCTGAGGATTGAACTCGGTGCCGGTACATGCTGGGCAAGCACTCTATCAGTGGAGCTACATCTTCAGATCAACTAATGACACTATTATCACTGGCATCACAGGTGCATTACAACACCTTAAGACAAGGACCATACAACTTGGAATAAACTTTTGTAGGCTAGTGTCTATGGACAGGCATTAAGGTCAATTTCTTCAAGTTTATCCATCTTGAATACACATAGTTTGGGGCATAATCCTAGGGTATGAATCCATAGTGCTCATTAACAGTTCAAAAGTTTTTGAACATCAAAGAACCACCAGAAAAAAATCAGCTGCTTTAAAGACTTTTCTAGTCCTGGTCCATTCCTGTGATAGTAACACAATTGTTGTTCAGCAAGGTAAATAAAAGCAAATGGTTATCTGTGATTAGAGAGCAGAAACATAGGAGTATTATTTCTGGGATGTCCTGCCTGTCAACTAAAATGTGTTCTGTCTCCATGAGCTACAGCTTCTTTTTCCTAATACTTGTGTTTCTCAAACCTGGGGTTCAATATGGGATCAAAACTGGGTGGGAGGGTAGCTTGCAGTACAACAAGGAAAAGGGTAGAAAGTGCAAAGTTAGTTGGGATGGGAGGCACTTGGGAGAGTTCTTGCTTCTGCAGCACATATACTAAAAATGCTTGGGAGAGACACTTCTTTTTAAAAGCCACTGACCACAATAGCCTGGAATTTTAAATGAGGACCCAGTTTTCCTCAGAATTATACAATCAGGTAGAGATGTTTTATAGTTCAAATATTTTTGTAAAATATTTGAGTTTTCTTAAACTTTGACTAAATGTACTCATTTGATTTAGTGAAGTATTGACAGATTCCTAAAACATTCATTGTATTATGGTGGGAGGAGGGCTTATCCACCCACAAACAGATCTAAGTTACATACTGGGACACCCTAAAGACAATCCATTGCATTTTTCTTAAAATGGTATTTTAATAGAGTGACCCAATAGATGTTTACTATTAACATGCT
Organism: Nannospalax galili; assembly: GCF_000622305.1. Lineage (NCBI taxonomy): Eukaryota > Metazoa > Chordata > Mammalia > Rodentia > Spalacidae > Nannospalax > Nannospalax galili. Next base: position 3,721,703 of record NW_008341889.1, on the reverse strand, counting down.
ATGTATGACTTAAAAAAACAAAACAAAACAATAAATTTGGCCTAAAAACCATGATGTAGTTACATAATCAGTCTACCTACAAGAGATTTAAACGAGTCAACCAAAGGTCAACATGAGTTTATAAGGAATAAAATTGAAGCCAAGTATATTGATATATGCCTATAACCCTAGCATTAAGGAGGCAGAGACAGGAGAATTGCTGCAAGTTTAAGCCAGCCTGGGCTACAAAGTCAATACTAGGTGAGTCAGGGATACAAGACACTGTCTCAAAATTAAAATAAAATAAAGGATAAAGGAAACAAAGGAAGGAAAGAGAGTAGGTAGGTGAAATTTAAATGAGATACTGAACATTAGAAGTCAGGACTTATAAGCAAAGGCTGCCCCTTTAGGCATGACATAATTAGAGTTCCATTATCACAAACAAAAATAAACCTCTATGGGCTGCATAGAAAATTTTGCAGCTGTGAGTGCTAGCCAGCTATAAGTTGATATTACACTGGCTTTTCATCTCCATCTCTTCTCAGTGTGCCACAGGACTCATATTTAGGGACAGCAGACTATCTATAGCAACATGGGAGCAAATACTTTGGTTTTCTACTGAAAATTTTAAACATTTCATAATTCTGCTTGTTGTAATCTTTATAAAAGGTCAAAAATTGGATTTTAAATGAACCAGGCAGGACTTAATTAAATTTAAGTGCAGAGGGAGTAAAACAGAACATGCTAGCAGATGGACAGGCCTAGCAATTTGTTGTCAACAGTTCAAACGTGTACATTGCCAAATTATCTCCAGAATGGCAGCCGGACAGATCCTGGCCACTTTCTAGATAATAATGAACGTGGTAAGTTAGCCTAGGGTGCTTCTTCTTCATCTCGGAGGTAACCAAGGAAAGAAGATGGGGGACTGGAGGAGGAGGAGATGAATTCTTGGCAGTTACATACCACATTCTTGTAGAAGAAATAGAGAATCATGTTGGAGAGTCGCGTGTAACACCAATGCCCATGCACGAGAAGGAGCTTGCTGAGGTGTCTGAACTGAGAAATGGCAAAGTCACTGGCCATCACGGCCTGCAAAAGCAACATGGAGAGAAGGCTACCTGAGCAACAGAACTTGCTAGAACATTGCTAGAACACAGATAGTCTAGCAGGCATAGCCTGACCATCACTACGCTCAAATTAGTCAAATTAGTCACTTACTTTTCAAGCAAATTGAGAGAGACCCAAAAAAACCCAGTACAGCAGCAAAAGTCCTCAGACTACAGTGTTTGATGAATTGTCTCAAGGCACTACCCTGTTTTCCAATTCAGTGTCTACTCAGAATGCAATTTGAGCAAACAGACTCTTCCTAGAAAGCAGGTCCCTTAGCAAGAGCTCTGTCCTGCTTTACAATTATGTTTCTATTTCTCCCCAATGAGGAGAACATTAGAAAGTGTTGTAGTCACAAGTTCATATGACTTTGCAAAATGTGTCAGGCAAAGTATTTGATGGATCTAAGCATTTGTTAGGATGATGTTATATACAGTACTGGGGAACCCAAGCCTCATATCCCACATTTTTCTATTTTTCTTCCAGTGTTTGCTCTATACATGAAAAGCAGCTTTGATCTGAATTTTATGCCTAAAATCTCTCTCTCTCTCTCTCTCTCTCTCTCTCTCTCTCTCTCTCTCCCCTCCTCTCCTCTCTCCCAGTCCCTCTCTCTCCCTTCTTCCCTCCCTCCTTCTCTCTCACTGTCAAACCTTCCTCATTCTCATTCTCTCGTACTTTCTTCTTCCCTATCCCTTCCACCCCAGCTTTCCACGTCCTTCGTGTCCTTTACTCAAATCTTAGTAGACATCTTCAGTGAGAATTTACAAAGTCATCACATTCCTACAAAAATGAATTCTTATGCTCTAGATAAGCACCTCTTAAAAAGGTAACAAATGAATCACACAGCTAAAATTACCCAGGAACACACCATAATATTCACCAGTAAATAACCAATGAATTATGAAGGTCCTGTCTCTCTCATTCCTAAACACATCGCCTCACTGGACCACAGTGATTTCAACATGGAGGCTGCCCTTGGTAGGCAGGTTATGGTGATGGTACTCACTGTGTATCTACTCACCTGCATGCCTTCTTGACCTGAGACCCCAATCCCAATGTCAGCCACTTGTATCATGCTAACATCATTGGCACCATCACCTTCATGAGGCAGAAGAAAAAGTGAGAAACACATGAGGAATAATTATGTAAACTTACAAATCAAGTGAACAAATAGACCCTTTAAGGTTTATCTCATTTCTCAGAGTTATAACACTAGTTAAACAGAATTAAGTGTGGCATCCCAACGCCAACAGGAAAAATTCCAAACTGAGAGATGGCTCAATGGTTAAGAGCCCTGACTGCTCCTGCAGGGGACCCAGGTTCAATTCCCAGCACCACATGGTGGCTAACAACCGTCTGTAACTCCAGTTCCAGGGGATCTGGCGGCCTCTTCTGACCCCTCCGCAGGTGTTCTGACAACACAGGTGCTCTTACGTACACGCAGGCAATAATTCATACACATAAAATAAAAGTAATAAATAAATTTAAAACAATCCTTAATGCTATGGTATCTGCTTAGGTTGATCTTCCCTGTTTTCCACGCTGTCATTAACCTTCAATTTTCCAGATACACCTCACTCCTTTTAGCCACTGTGCAGGTCATGTCTTGTTTCTATAACACTGTCCTTGTCACACCCACCTGGCTGAATTTCGACTACCCATGTGCTATTTACATGTCTTTTTCTCCAGGAAGCCCGTCTCATATTCCCTATAAGTCAGCTGTCTTTCCCTAGGTTCCAGTGCACCTTGTGTATCTCCATCCTATCTACCACATGGATTTATGGTGGGCTACAGTTATTGATATACTCCAAGACTAGAAGCCTCTTCAAGATACTACATTCCTTCTGGGAATGAACATCTGTTGTTCCCAAAGACCTGCTGATTATTCATTCATCTTCTGGTGATGGGAATTTTGGTATTCTTTGGGGATTCTGAGCCCATGTGGTTTGTTAGAAAGAATCCAAACATCCACATCAACTGGTGGGACACTGACCTAGGCCTAGAAGTCAACATCTTGTATTTCCTATCCTCAGTGATTGGTTGAAAATGTGCACTTGATTTAATTAATGAAGAGTCCAAGGATTCTCGCTTTGCCAATATCTTAATCTAGGGATCTGAATCATTCATTTATCGTATGTACATTCAATGAGACGGCAGAATGAAATCCCATGTTACCTCACCTAAATACCCCTGCATCTCAGAACTCCATCTCATTCTACTTCTCCTCCCATACTCCTTCCTTGATGGTCTTATAAATATCAAACCTCACTGGACCTGTGAGTCACAAATTTCTATCTCTAATCAATTCTTCATTGCCAGATTCCGTATTTTCATTCTAGCTGTGTACCACAGTGATGTCACATCACTGCTTAGACACCTGGCAGACGATTCAAGTGTAAGACCCAGCTTCTCAACCCCTGCCTCCATGTCAGCCTACAGCAGCTCCATTCTTTCATTCTTAAGCAAGACTTCGGTGTTGCCTTTGACAGCTCTTTTTCTTGTAGATAACATACCCAATTCATCAGCAAATGCTAGCCGTTCTTTCTTCAAAGCACGTTATCTGACCATGTCCCACCTCCTTCTCTGCTTCAATATGGGGCCCAGCCATCATCATCTCTTGTCTGAATTACTTCAACACCCTCTCAATTGGTTCTCTTACTAATGTCTTTATAGCACAACATTTATTTTCATACAGCAGACAACATGATCCTTTTAACTATAAAGAGGATCATGTCCCAACTTGGATCAAAATTTTCCACAGCTCTCTATATTTTGAGATCAAAGGCAAAATTTTATCAACTTTATAATGGCCTTCAAGACCCTATGTGATGTGGCCTTTTGCCACCTCTCTGACATTCACTGTCCTGCAGAAAACTCTGTCCTGGCTCAGTCTGCTTTGGCCTTGCACGTGCCACACACAGCCCCTCTCCTGGCCTTGCCTTTTGCTGTGCTGTCTGGTATGAATGCTTACTACTCACCCTTGATTTCTTTCAAGTCTTTACTCACAATCAGTCCTTCAGTTTTTTCTTAACTGGTATTCTCCATATTTACTTTTTGGTTGTTCATTTATTTGAGGTACTATGTACCTTCCTACTAAATGTAAGCTCTTTAAGAGAAAATATCCATTTTATATATTGTGTTTTATATACTGTTTTGTAGCTATTGTCTAGGGAAAAAAGCCTGGTATGAAAATGTCACTCAATAAATACAGAATGGATAAATTTTCACATTCTTAAGTTTAACTTTCCTGAAGGCAGAGTTCCTTGATTTTTTTTTTTTTTTTTTTTTTTTTTCCCCAAAATTAAATTTTTAGTCCCACAATTCAATATTTTTTGTATAGTTAACTTGGCTGATTTGGGGTCTAATACATAACCCAAAGAATGCTACTATGTTGTTTTCTATGTTACATCCCTAACACCAGGTTCATAGCAAGGAGAGGCAAGGAAGGAGTAAAGTGGTGCAGAGACGGGGGTGGAGACGAGAAATGAAGGAAAAGGGAACGCAGAATTCTAAGGTCAGACAAAAGGAAAAACAGACAGAAGGATCAGGCCCTGGTGTGCATGAAAGAAAGAGTGCAGGGCTCCGTCTCCACCCCACACTCACCGATGGCCAGGGTCATCACGTGGAGATGATTGCGAATCAATTTCACCACCTCACTTTTCTGCAGGGGTGTAGCTCGGCAGCAGACCACAGCTTGGCACCAACCAGTCAGCTCCAGGAACTGCTTTTGCAGACTCTCCTGCAGGGCAAACTCCAGGGTTTTCCCAGTGATAATGAGTCCAGCACGCCCTGAGTGCTGGAGGACAGAAGGCTGAGGGAGATCTTTTCTTAATGATGCTTGGTCTGGAGAGACTGGAATTTTCCTTTGAAGTTCTTTCAAAATTGTACTCATCAGCATCTCACAGGCATCCTTGAACAAAGCAAACATAGTTAACTTTGGGGCTCAGTTGGAGAGTTGGCTAAATTTTTCATCCTCTTTCTTTAGCAATTGCTGGATAAAGGCCACTTCAAGTAGAGAACAGTTACTTCCAAGACTTAACAGCGCTTTCAAAGAGTTCTGTGTATGTGGAGGCATGTTAGAAGGAAGGCGAGGCACTTAAGCAGACATTCCACATGTTAAGCAAACATGTGACCCCTCTGAGCCTCAACTTCCCCATTTGCAAAGGGCACATCTCTATCTTAGTGCTGTTGCGAGGACTAAGTGAGAAAATGAGCACAGAACTCCTATTTCAAGGCACGATATATAGCAGACATTTCTAAAAGTGAATAACTTTTATTCAACACATTAATTCATTCATAAGTATTTGGTGAGAAACTATGTAAGAGAACATATTCTGGGCTTTGAGGACATGGTAGTGAACACAAGCATTTGGTCCTCACAGAGTTTACACTGTGATCAGAATATTCTTAGACACTTATCACATCTGGTTTGTATATATTCGCAATCTACATGAGTTAGGGAGTTCTTTAGGAGCAGTTATCATTTTTAATTTACTGATCTCTTCTATGTTCTGGGCCTTGAACTCAGGATCTTACACATGTTAAGCATGTGCTCTGCCTCTGAGCCACATCCCCACCCTTAATTCACTTTTGAATATTTCATAGTTCATAAAAGAGGGCACATCTATACTGAATAAATACACACTGAGTGAATTCTGCTCAGAAAATTAACAATAAATTTACTAGAGATTATTGTGTCAAATAAGCACTAAGGACAGAGCTCAAATCCAGAAGTGGGAAATTTAAACCTATACACTCAGCCTGGAATAGTTTGCCAAAACAAAAGCCTACCATGCAGTGACTTTTAACTTTCCTCTAAAATGCTGCTTTACCAAGCACTTCTTACCTTATACACCAATACACAAGCACTAAGGAGGTAGATACGGATATGTAGATGTGATACTGCAAAGACGTAATGATTATATTAATTATAATCAAAAGATCTGCTAAAATTTGCATGTAGTTTGCTCTCCTCAAAACTCATTCTGAGTCCAATGTTATTGATCCGTGGTTGGATCTTTACGAGGTAAGGTGCTGTGGATGGTCATCAGGTCATGACTGTTGTTGGAAGGGATTAGAGTAGGTTGTCTCATAGGAATAGATTAGCTCCTCTGGGAACAGATGGTCATAAAGGGGTTAGCTTGGCCACTTCTTACCCTTTTGCTTCTTTTCCTGCCAAATAAGCTTTTCCTCCACTCATTATGTATGCATATATCCCCATGTGATGTTCTACTCTACACCCCGAGACTCTCTACACCCTAAGACTGTCTACTATACACCCCGAGACTCTCTACACCCCGACTTTCTACTCTATACCCCGAAACTCTCACCAGAAGCTGAGGCTGGCACCAGGCTTGTTTGAATTGTGAGCTAAATAAACCTCTTTTTAAAATAAAGTACCCTGCCTCACATGTCTTTTCTAGTGCCACAGAATAGTCAACACAAGATTCAACTATAAAGTGGAGCTACCTGACTACATGTACCTTAGAACAAATTTGATTCCATATACCTCTAAAGCCATGGAGGAAAAGTCAAAGATGATCACTGTATGTTCAAAACACTGTAGTAAACATTAAAAATTTTCTTCATTTGATGAAATTAAAATGGCACAATTTAGAGATGAGCATACCTTTCTACTTAAAACCAGTGTTTCCTTCTACATGAGATGGTGTTTATAGTATTTAGAATGAAAAAGAATGTAGGTATTACAATACATTCATTTTTATGTGGCACAGAGTTTGCTGTCTAGGCAGATATATTTTATGATATCGTTGTGAATTTACCCATAGCTTCATGATTACACACAGATGTTCAATCTATGTGTGTGTTTGGTTTGTTAGCAGTAGACACACCCACACAGTCTTCAGTTTTGTGAGTTCAGCTACTCATTACTATTTATGTAACCTGATTTAGACATTACACAATTTGACCATGTATTGAAATATCACATAACATCCCTTAATATGTTTTTTTTAAAGTATCAGTTAAAAATAAGTTCATTGCCGGGTGTGGTGGCGCATGCCTTTAATCCCAGCACTCGGGAGGCAGAGGCAGGTGGATCTCTGTGAGTTCGAGGCCAGCCTGGTCTCCATGGTGAATCCAGGACAGCTGGGGCTACAGGGAGACCCTGTCTCAAAAATACCAAAAAAAAAAAAAAAAAAAAAAAAAAAAAAAAAAAAAGTTCATAAGGCTAGAGAAATAGCTCAGTCAGTAGTGTTTACTGTGCAAGCATAAGGATCTGAGCTCCATCCCAGAACCCAGGTGAAAAGGTTAGATTGTAGTAGTGGTGGTGGTGGTGGTGGTAGTGCTGCTGCTGCTGCCACTGTCTGTAATCCCAGCACTGGGGAGGCAGGGACAGGTGGAGAATGGAAGATCCCTGGAGCTCACTGACCAGTCTAGTCTAATTAGCAAGCCCCAAGCCAAGTTGTCTCAAAAAAAAAAGATGGCCCCCAAGGAGGAACACCTGAAGTTGACCTCTGACCTCCACATACTTACATGCATATGCACATACGTGTATCAGTACACACACATGAACAGGTGCTTACACACACATGCGCATGCACACACATACACACGCACGCGCATGCGCAAATAAATTTAGTTAATAAAAAACGAAAACCAGCACAGAACACTAAAAGCTTAACAACATGCCAGTGAACCCTAGCTAACTGACCCCCTGATAGTTACAATACTTATTATTTCCTAGAAATAAAACAACCTAAAGCAAGGTTTTCACTCTTGGCAGCACTGATATATGGGCTAGATAATCCTTGGTTGTGTGAGGGGCTGTCCTGTGCAGTATAGGATACAGAGGCCTCCTTCGCCTCTGAGAACTAGAAACTAATAGCACTCATCCTTCCTCTAGTTGTGTCAACCAGAATGTCTCCAGGTATTGCCAAGGATCCCCTGGGGATCAAAGTTACCCTTGGTTACAAAGAGTGACTGACATGCCTGATCTAGGAGATACTATACCCCACTTCCCATGGTCACCATGTCTTCTACACAGGAAGCACTTCTGAAAAATACAGGAAGTCCCAGGCCCACGAGGCATTCAACATTCCACCTATTTTCTCATGTGTGCAGAGTCAGGGCTATCTGGAAGGTGCTCAAAGTGTCCAGAGGTTTTCTCTGAGGGACAGAGAAAATTATTTTATCTTTTCTAAATGGTTCCTTGTTTCAATGTTTAATGATGACCATGTATTATAATCTTAAGACAAAACTTTTGCCTAACGAAACCCTCTAAGTCAAGCACCAGTAACTAATTACTGTTCTTGTTTAATTATTCATGCATGTATGTATGTATTTCTCTGTGTATGGGCACATGCATGCCATGGTGTGTGTGTGTGTGTGTGTGTGTGTGTGTGTGTGTGTGTGTGTGTGTGTGTAGGTCAAAGGACAACTTGAGAGAGTCAGAATCCATTCTCTCTTTCTACCATGTTAGTTCCAGGGATCAAACTCAGGTCCTCAGGCTCGGTAGCAAGCACCTTTACATGCTGGTCTATCTTGCTGTTCTTAATTACTTTTTTTCTGTCTTATTTTTCTTTCTTCTTTTTTTCATGCTCACTGAATCTCTCTTATCGATAGATACATTAGATAGTACATGTTTTTTAAAAACCTATTTTTATGTGTATGATTGTTTTTCTTGCATGTGTGCCCCATGTGTGCCTGTTGTCCTTGGAGGCCAGAAGAGGGTGTTGGGTCCCCTGGACTGGAGCTACACGTGGCTGTGAGCTGCCATGTGTGAGATGGGACCTAAACCTGGGTCCTCTGCAAGAGCAGGAAGTGCTCTTAGCTGATGAGTCATCTCTCCAGCCCCATGTTTTACATTGTGTAGTTGCTACTGACGTTGAAGACCCACAGGAGAAAGGAGACCCACGTCTACAGAAGCCTTTCGGAAAGCTGACATCAGAATCTGGATGCTGCATTTATATTTTATACTTCCTTTATTTTGCCCACAACTACTGTATGGCATCACTGTCCAAGGCAGGCAGGGGAGAAGTGCTGGCAGGGCAAGTAACACCCAAGGGCCTACACTTGGTCAGTAGAAAGCTAAACATATGACTCAAGCCACATCCTTTTTTAGTGATTAAATGACTAACCTCTGTTGGTACTGGGTGCTGCCTGGTGGTTGTGATTATGGGCTCCATGGCCTGCTGTCAAGGAGAACCCACTCTCTTGAATAAGGACAACTCTTTTCTCAAAACACGTCATAGAGCCGATGGAGCCTTGGCCATGAAAACAACTGACAAACCGACATCAGCTCAGAACCTGATCCCACAGAGTGGCTCCCTAAGACACCACAGAAGGCAGGATATATTGACAGAATCATGCTACCGCTGACTCTTTCATGGAAGGGAGGAGGGAAAGGTTCTTCAAGCAAATAATGTGTAAATGTCTCAGAGGGCATCACTCTACTAGGGACCTTCTGAGAAAACTAAAATGCCCATTTAACTGATTGGAATGTTCTGCCTAGAGATTAGTGGGAGGAAAAAATGGACAGTCCAAAATCTTTTCAATTCTTTCTGCTATAGCAATTCCTTTTATTTTTATAACTGTTGGCTATTCTCAGGAGCACTATCTATGAATTACCCCTAGAGGGCAGGATGATGCTGAGAGCCTAGTTTTAGAATTTATCATAAAAATATCTAGCTACTGATTCCAACAGAAATGATTACTTTGTCTTTGTCAAATTCATGGTAATACAGTGAGAATGCAGGGGCTTGGGGGGCCCTCAAAAGAAAAAAAAAAAAACCTTCCTTTTAATGCCTTTATTCAACTATGATCTTTCTGAATCAAGCACTTAGAAAAACTGGCATCCTCCCAAACATGGGCAAGGTCACCAGGAAGCACACTATCAGAAGCTAAGGGTTATCAGCTTTTCTTTCTCCTTGCACACATCAACCTCCAAATGCTCCACTGGCTTTGTATAAACAAAAGAACTGGCTCAGTCTCATTATGCATACTTTACTCTGGGTATCCAGGATAAAGAGCTTGGCATTTGGCTCCAGGAGTTTGCATGCATAAGCTATGTTGACAGCTGTTTCCTGTTTGTCCCCTGTCAGCATCCAGATCTTGATGCCAGCTTTCTGAAGGGCTTCTATGGACTCTGGGACTCCCTCCTGCAGACGGTCTTCAATGCCAGTAGCACCTAAAAAATAATTTAAATGAAAAAAGGCTCCTAAGAAACTAAAGCCTCCTGAAGCTCACGTAGCCTATAAGTGAATCCTATGCATTAGCCAATTCAGTTTTGTGCCTAGACACAAACATAAGTCATGTGCAAAGTAGTATTTTGGGACTAAAGCATCAAAGATCAATGGGCTTAACAAACAATTAACCTCCTTTCTCCCACATTCTTATTTACAAATTTAAAGTTTGATTCAATTATTTATGTAATCTTACCCTGAATTCCACCATTCTATTGATATTCCTGAGGAAAAGGACAGGCTTTTAAAGAACACTCTTGCCAATAAGACACAATATCTGTTTGCAATGCTTTTTTACCAAATAAGTCCACAATGCTTTTTGGAAAAATTGGGGTCAGGCTATAGAATTTATGTTTCCCCCAAAATAATATGATATATATATATATATTCTATTCTATAATACCTGATAGTCAAGCAGATTAACAATTCTACAGACAAACTTGCAGATTTTTATGGGTAATAGATACTAAAAATCATGCCCCATCAAATCAGGCCAGATTTTTCTGCCAAATGAATTTTGGCACTAAATCCACAAGTAATTTTTTATTTTGGAAGTGCAGATGAGGAAGTATACAGCTAAGCTACTGACACTGTCATGAGTAAATTATTAATACTGATGAAGGAGCCTGATTATTCTATTTGTCAGATATTAAGTGAGATCATTTTGTCCCCTAAATAGAGGAATGGAGCCCAGAGGCTGGTCTTTTGGTGTGCTGGCCCTTCTATTAGAATCTAGATCTCCAGGCTGTAAGGCAGTGTTTCCCAGTTTCACTGCCCTTCAGCATTAGTCAGGAAGTCCTCAACAACTCCAGTGTCAAAGTCACACACCAAACCAAATGCATAGGAATGCCAGCACATAGAGTGTGGGCATTAAGATTGTTTAGTTCTTCAGTGATTCCAAAATGCAGCTCAGCCTGATAGAAGAGGTGTCCACTGGGCAATTCTGGCTGAAATCAGGAAAAGTAAAGAAGAGAAATAGGCTTGTCAGGTCAGTTACAGGTACAGAATTAGGAATATGGACCCTAGAGTTAGGAGAGTTTTTTCTGGCTTCTCAGTTAGTATATGTGCACATGACCTTGAACAAGTCATTGAACTGCTCTATGCTCTATTTCTTCTAACTAAGATGGATATTTGTTGTAAAGATTTAAGAAGATAACACATGTTTAGGATGTCATACAATTCTTTGCAAGGCACTTTAGTTTGCTGCCCTTGAACCAGTATGCTCAGTTGGCTTTGTACTCTACATGGAGTGCAGCAGTTTTACACCTTACTGGGCAGATCCATGCTGCTTCCATCACAAATGAGGTCTTGAGTTCACTGAAGTGGAACATAGACAGGAATGGACCACAATTTGTGAAGAGGTAAAGTTCGACAGGAGAGAAAGGACCAAGTATGTTTATTAGATCCACGGCAATAACAGCATTATTTACCTACCAAGTAATGTCAGTTTGTTCTCTAGTCTCATGGCAGATTCCACTAGCAGTTCTTCCCTGTTGTCAATGCTGGTTTCAGCTAAAAAGTGGTTCCTCAGCCAGTCTGCATATTCAGTGTCACTCATGACCTAAGAGAGGAGAAGAAAGGCTGGGAGGCAGTCCATGCGACCTTATAAAGTTCTACAGACTGACCTGGGGCAAAATTCCATGGCCTCAAACCATCAACTTGGTTTAGGAATTCCTCCCTCTGGGCAAAGTCATGCTGGGCCTATATCCCTTCACCACCTGGACACAAGCTTCCCAAACTGATTTGAGTGAGTGTGATGCTGATGGTGGAGGGACCCAACCACTTAGTATTTCTGGGAACTGTTAAGCACTGTCCATGGTGACAGTGGTTAACTTATTTAATTATATCAGCGCACATGTAGTTGGAACAAGACTCCTGTTGGTGGCTAAATTCAGGGTGATTCTAACAGTGCAGCTGAGAAAATGTCCTCAGGCTTGTTCATATGAGAGATTCTATAGCCAACAGAACACCTGATGTCGTCTGAAGGTTTGTTCAAATGGCTAATTGTCAGAAAAAGTAAGGAAGAGCCCTGTGGATGAGGCAAGGTTTTATTTCCAACAAAGAAATAAATAGGCCTCTTGGAGAAGGACCCAATAATACATCTGCTGTCTTTCTTTACCATGAAGGACAACTTGGGGTTTCAGATAATACAAAGCAGGGTAGAAGGGGGGGGCAGTGAGGCAACTTCTCTCTTACATACTCATCCTTGTCTACAACATAATTTGACTTGGAAAAATATGACATTTATTGGGATACATTCCATTGAGAAGGTAGACTTGGTTTGACCTTGAATTCCCCCATTCTTTCAATGACTGTGTATCAGACATGCATTTGGTTAGAGTTGGTTGACTGGGTTCATTGGGATCCTCAACAGATCCAATCCCACTTTCCCTCATGCAACAAATAAGACCTCAAACCTGGGTAGTCAATGAGAGGTTTGGGTAATAGTATTCTTCAAATCACTTTTTGGAGCTCTGCTTCTTTCTCATAATTTAGCTTTTTATTTAGAAAGTACACACTCTGTCTCAAGAATGTTTTCAGAAACAAAGAATCAAAGCTGAGATAAAAATCTAGCAAATTTACCTGGGTTTAAAGACCAACTTATGGGCAGATAAGAAAGGATAAATAAATTACCAAGACCTTGCAAGAGAAAAAATGAAGGCCGATCTCTGGCTCATTCTTTCCAAATCACATTCATTATTATAAAACAGAGGGAACAAAATGCACATGGTTCTCAGGGAAGGAAAATAATATTCAGGGATTTTTATTTGTAGAGAAGCAACTGTTTACAAAGGACATTTGGACTAAAACCTGAGAGAATTCTGAAAATATAATGTTTAGGCACCCAGCAAAACACTTTGGAAACAAAAATCTATCCCAGTAATACATAGAATGGAGGGGCTATGAAAACGGACCCAGTCTAAGGAATCCCATGGGGTACCTGGATTGGGGTCTGACAGGTACATGCTTGTTTTCAGTAATGGTGACTAAACCGGAGGAGGTACCAAAAGCGGGGCACACTCGGCAGTCTCACCTTCTTCGCTATGCATAACGTGCGCAAGCCTCGCTTGGCATACTCGTCCAGGTGACTCTGCGTTTTCTCCCTTATTCTCATCTGCTGTTTTTCCAGATTTGTTCCATCTGAAATCATGAACAGAGCACCATTATTCCTACCAGTCTGCCCAATTAAGCATATGTTTTTGAAAACTGACAGTTAAGTTCATAACAAAAGACACTCTAGCTTTTAATCTAAAATGTGTACCTATGAAAGGAACACCCCAGCATAAGTCTTTCCCTTGATTCCCTCCCTGCCTTGGGCAGAGGAAGTACCAAGGATTTGATACAAACACTGCCCCTGCACTATCCATAGTAACAGTGACATGATGAGAGTCAGTGCTTCCTGCCCTCCCCTGGGCAACTGTCCCTTGTTAAACACTTGGCTCCTCCTGTATTTCACACAGAGTGACACTAGCCTCTCAGGAACCTATAAAAAAGGTATTATAATAGCCATTTTCCTGAAGACACAGGCACCAAATAGTTATTCTATCAGGCTCAACCAAAGATTCAGCTCAACTACAGACTTAGCTCAACTAAAGATCTGAACTCAGGTCTCTGCAGCTCCCCAACTGATTTGCCTCCCCACCAAATTCTAGACTTTTCAAGAGTGACTTCACAGCCTTTATCAGAGCACCAGAAGTGGTCCCTAGATTCCCCAGCCCTTCTTACCAATCCTACGCATGGCCATGGCAGCTCTGTATAAACCTACCTGGGGCCGCTGACAGCAGCTCCATGATGGCAGAATCAGCACCCTTTGTATATACCACGACTTGTTTGGAAAGAGGGTGCCGGACCACAACAGACATTCTTTTCCTTACTGAGTCGAAGGGTAGAATGTGTAGGAGTTGAAATGTTAATGATCCCAAAGCAGCGAAGTCCACCATGACCTGCTCTGGGGTTCGAGCCTGTAAAGTGCATTGGTAAGCCCTGGCGGCATACACTAAGGCTGCTTCGTCTGGGCTCTCTGCCTCATAACACAGGTTGGAAGCCAGGGGCTGTCTGTCCAGGGCTTCTCCTGTGTCAACCGTGACTCCTGCACCATGGTTCGGTTCCTCAATTTCTGTACAGCATGCTGTGTTACCAGCTTGGGGACTCTCAGTTACTTGGGAAGACTCTTCCTCCATAGGAGAAGCCAGCTTCATTCGATTAAAGAGAGAGAGTCTGCTCACAAGGGCACAGGGAACCCCAGAAGTTGGCTCTTTCCCACCGGCAAGGGACGGTGAACTTGATCTTCGGACAGACAATTTCTGGAAGAGGTTTTTAATCTCTTCCAAGGATTTAATGGGCATTCCACTCAGTGAAGAGAACCCAATCTAGGAAAGAGAATGCAAGAAGGGTTCACCTACACACAGCTGAAAGCAGCTGAGCAAGACCCTGAAGGCCTACTGGGAAGAAAAGTGAAAGTGTTAAGACGCCTACTGGGAAGAAAAGTGAAAGTGTTAACACGCCTAGTTTTGAGAAGAAACCAACCAAAAGGTTAACAAACTATATATTTTTCTTTTACTTCTCAGAATCTATAAAAAGTTGTCACCTCGACATTCAAAACAAAACACGTCAGTAAATAAGTAGATTGAGAAGGAGGAGTTACCAGCATCTCCTCATGAATTTGACTCTTTACTATTACAGAATTTGTACTTTCTTTTCTTTAAATGTTTTTACGTCAGCAATTAAACTTATACTTTAATACCAATCATGGAAGATCATTTAACTGGCTTCTAAAATTTTCTCATTCAGAACTAGGTGAAAAATTTTAAAGTTTTCTTCTGAAAATTACTAACTTTATGATAATTTGAAGGACTCATACTGTTCAATTTTTGACGTTGTCAGCAGCTCAGACATAAAAGAAAACATGTGACCTGGCCACTGGTGAGGGCTCTGTATTCTGAGGAAAGTTGCTGTTCACTGGCTTTCCACCATTTAAAAAAAAATTTTTAAACCAATTTATCATGAAAAAAATTATTATCAGAAATAATAAAAGGGTAGTAAGACATTAAGAGAAACATCGGTTTTAAGATATCACGAAGCGGTGGTTCTTTATGCGCACAAAGGTTTTCTTCCAAGTTGTAAACTGTTATGTTCTTTAGGAATAAGGCAACAATATTTTGTAAACAGAAAGCACCAAAAGAGTCCAACTTTAGAAACAGGTATATGAGAAAAATATTATATAGAAGAAATTGTTTTAGAACCTGTGATTTATTCTCTAACCACACAATCACTTTTTCAAGAGCATTTTTCTAGGCAACGCCTTGTAAAATACAGCCTCTGATCAGGTGCAGCTTAATTGCAAGTAAATTACTTTTATGTTAAAGTTGACCACCTCTGAAGTTGCCAAAAGAAAATGGTCTGATGGAAAATTAAAATTTAATTGGATTTCATTGTAAATTGAATTTTAAGTGGCTGTGTGGGAAAGGACAGTTAGATATCAAGAGGTTAGCACAGCCACATAATAGCTCACCGTCCTCTACAATAACTTTTTCTCCTTAACTGAAATGAGTTTTCCCTGAATTCTAAGCTAAAACCAGAGCAAGTATCCAGCTTTTTAAAGGAACTGCAGAATCTTGACACTTCGTATACATAGATTAAATTTTAGACACATTGAGTTAAAACAAATGTAGCTGGACATGAAGAAAGTTCATCATAGTTAGAATAATTACTCTAATACTTTAGATTCTGTTTGATGTCAATCATAGGATGTCGATCTCAGAAGTCTCAATGACAGTGTCATCTTGGAAAGGCAGTGAAGGTAAAATGAAAGTTCCCATCAGCTCTGCTGTTCCAGGCAAACTGCATAGCAAGCTGAGTCATACTTCCTAGCTCAAATCCTACCTCCCCACAAACTGGTTTTGTGACCTCAGTTAAATCTCTCAAAGGCATCTATAAAATGAGGGATAGCAGAATAAGAGTGCCTAGCTCATGGTGCTCTGGAGATGACTAAACAGGTTAAAACCAGTAAATCATCTAGACCATGGTAAATACAGAGCCAA
Organism: Nannospalax galili; assembly: GCF_000622305.1. Taxonomy (NCBI): domain Eukaryota; kingdom Metazoa; phylum Chordata; class Mammalia; order Rodentia; family Spalacidae; genus Nannospalax; species Nannospalax galili. Next base: position 3,705,373 of record NW_008341889.1, on the reverse strand, counting down.
GGACAAGTTCTGAGTAAATGTAATGTACCTGCTATTTTTGCTGCTATTATTATTTTGCTGCTATTATCATCACACAACAAGACTGATACAGACACATGTAAACTCAAAGTTGTCCTCTGTGGAGAAAAGAGTTTACCTTTTGTCGAGGTTGGTTAGGAGCGGAAACCACCACTGTGTTGCAGATGGCCAGTGCAATAAAGAAATCCATGATGTACAAACTCTCCAGTGGTGGACTCTGGGGGGCCCCATCCAATGGGGTAAAGAGCTGAGGACTAATCTGACTAAATTTGTCCAAAAGCCTGGTGTCTGGTACCACATCTGTTTCCTAAAGATCCAATATGACAAAGTATCGTTACTAACATAAGACATAACTTTTATAACTGGAATCTAAATGAAGCATAAAAATGATACACTTAATTTGAATTTTTTATTTATTTATTGTGTGTATGT
>NW_008341889.1:3677423-3702423 GCF_000622305.1 Nannospalax galili | reverse complement strand
TTATTTTTATTTTATGTGTATGAATGTACTGCATGCATGCATGTAAGTGCACCTGTGTCGTGCAATGCCCATGGAGGTCAGAAGGCATTGGATTCCCCTGGAATTGGAATAACAAACAGTTGTTAGCCTGCATGTGGGTGGAATGGAACCCAGGTCCTCTGCAAAAGCAGCCAGTGCTCTTAACCACTGAGCCATCTCTCCAGCCCCTCATGCATTTTTTATCCAGATGATTATACTTACAGTTTTTTTCTCCAAGATCAGAACCTTCTTCATTATTGCCATGTTAAGATTAACAATGGTTCTTTTGCTATGATGGACAGCTGTTGCCACCTCACAAGAAAACACTACTTTGCTTTAAATGACTCTGTGCCTGAGGACTTCTTTCCTCAGAGTATGGAATTCCTTTAAGGTAAGAGCTGTATCTTTGAATCCTGAACCCAACACCTGATACATGACAAGCAATCCAAGCTTGTTGCTGTACACTACTATCAAACTGCTGCTGTTCTCTGCACAGAAAGGGATGGAGAAAAAGATGCTACTTTTGGTAGATAAACACATATTAGTTCCCACTGGATCTCAACCAGGCATCTCATTAAAATTCAGAAAACATTTCTACTCATAATTAGAGCATAGACTCCAGACCATGATGCAGACAGCTTCCCACGATGTCAGTAAAGGCCTGCTGGCTTCACGGTGGGGAGTCACACCTTTGCTGTCATCTTGTGTGATGATGCCTGACCCTTTCAGAGTTTTTACTCATCATAAGGACCCAGACTTCCTTCTTGACTGCAGGGATTTCACAGGTAAGGTTTCTGTTTTCCTTTTGTTATTTTTCCTCCCCATTTAAATCCAAGTTAAATATGCAAAACCTGGCTAGACTCCCTTTGCTCTCTCACACTGTTTGCTCAGGCATTTGTAGGGTTTCAACATAATTTAAATATTAAATGTTTTAAAACTGAAAGTAACAGAAACCCACTTACTTGTTTATACAAACCTCTGAACACCCGCAGCTTAATAACAGACAAAGACACTCTACAGGGGAGACAACTGGACCAGGCAGCTCTAAAGCTGTTCCCTCCTCCTCCCTCACCCACTTGTTCTAAGCTTTCTATTTCATTCAGTGCTAGCACTGTAGTTCCAGAGGCTAGCCATTCTGCTTCTCTAGGTTTGGCTTATGTGTAGACACAAATGCATTCTCTTGGTCTCATCTGTTTCCTAAATACCACACACCTTAAGGAAAAATAGAAAGGCAAACAGCCACAGCTGATGGTTTCTCCTCTGTACAAACTCTCTTCCATCTAGCAGTTCTGAGTGTCTGCTATGTCCCGTGTTGTCTGCTCCAAACACCTCTCCTCAGTTTAGTCTCACCTCGTGTTTTAACTTCTTTTTTGCAGCCCTTATGAATTACTCCTTATTCTCTTCCAGTTCACTATGTTTTGGATCAATAATTTCCATATCCTCAAAAGAAGATTACAACTATGCTCTCCACCTCTGCCTAGAACAAAACTGAATGTTGAGAGTCATATGTTACTCATTTTATACCTTACTATTCAGCATTATGCCATGCCATTAACTGATTAATGAAATCATTCATCCCAATGAACCAGTGATGCTAGGCATCTTTCAAGGGAAGAGGGTTGCATAGAAAAAGCAGGATCCTGGCTTGCATGGGATTTAGATCTTATGTGAGGGAGAAAGTATATCCAAAAGTATCCTGTGATGGCTAATCTTGGTTGTCAACTTGACTGGATCTGGGATTAACTGAAATGAGACTTTCTTGATTGGATTATCTGAAGCTGGAAGACCTAAATGTAGGCGTCACCTGATTGCAGCCCATATATAAAAGGTCATGGCAGAAGGGAGTTTTCACTTTTTGCCTGCTTGTCTTCTTTCTACTAATGAGTTCATCCTGCTGCTGTGGCATTGCTTCGCTGGTAGTAGAGTCAACTTCTTTAGATTCCAATGTAGAATGAAGACTATCAGACCTCCAGGAATCTTCCAGGCCTTCAATGCCAGATTGGGACTGCTGAGACACCCAGCCTCATGGACTGAGCAACCACCAGATTGTCAGCCTCTCCAGTGTGGTGCAGCCATTGTTGGACTACTCAGACTCTATCCTGCGAGCTATTCTAATAAATCCATATATAGTTTATCAGTTTTGTTTCTTTATAAAACCTTGACTAATACATATCCCTCAAACAAGATGCTTCTAGACTGAGAGAGACCAGGGTAGACATGGGAAGTGTTTAGGATTAAGTGACAGGAAAGCCATTAATCACTAAGAAGGTGACACCTGAGCATAAATGACATGAAGGAGATGTCCACACAGACTCAGGAGAAGAGCATGCTCATGGTAGGAAATACTAAAAAGCTAAAGAAACATAAACACACTGTCTTACGAAGTAAAGGCTTCTGTTTCTAGACTATATGATCTGAACCCAGGACTCACAAACCTCAAGGATATGCTAACTTTGCCAGCATCATCTCACTCTCTGGCTTCCAATTTGCCTCCCATGCATACTGTCCCAGCCTTCTACGCACTCAGCACTCACACAGGCGCTCTTAACATGGACTACATGATGGGCTTCTAGAATCAGATGCAGAATTGTACAGCTGTTCACTTTCTTAAAATATTAAACTCAACTTATAAGACTGGAGTCTCAAGAGTGAGGCTTATGTTTCAAGGTGGAACATGGCGCTTGATCCCATACCCAGGAGCAAGACACAAACAGAAGAGTGCCCGCAGAACATCCAAATAATTAAAAGGACACATGACATTGGAGTACAGGGCAAGTGGAAACAAAACAAACTGAGTGGGAAGATTGAGCCTGGAAATCAGCTTCATGCAACAACCTTAAAAAGAATGAATATGCCAGACACTGCACTCCATGTGAGAACACAAGGTAAAATAAAAACTCCTTAATCTCAAGGGGCTAATGGAAGAGTGTCAGGTGCAGAAATAAGGCCCATCTTATGAAGACGAAGGGACAGAAGGAATGCACACAGAGAGCTTGGAAGCTGACAAAAAGATTCAGTACAGATACCAAAAGCCATCCTTAAATTAATGTTCATCAGATTTGATGAACAGAGGAGAGCCACAAAGAGAGGCAATATCTCAGGCAGGGGAGATGGCAGTAGATAAGGTGCAAAGACTTCAGAAAGTGCTTATTTGTTCTAATAAAGAGAGAGGCCTGATGAGGGATCTGTGAGGGGATTACAAGTAGCTCTACCTTGCTGGCTACGTACAGCCAGCTAAACATGAGTTAGCACATGATTACTTTTAGATTGCTGCTGGAAAATGCAGTTCAGTTGAGGACTGTGTAAAAACAGCATAGGAGAAAAGAATATACACATACATATTTTTCTTGTATAGGATTAAAATGAGCAAAGGAAAAAAAGGACCGTGTGTATTATTTGCTATTGCCTTTCAAAATTTGGAGAAAAATTAAGTCTAGATGTTTGGAACCACTTGCTATATAACCAAGTTGTATTATAGGAGGAGTTAATATCCTCACTACCACAGAAACGAGTTGGAAGTGATTGCAAAGAACCAGGAGATTCCCTCGGGGCCTTCTCAGGACAAGGGAGATACCTGGGGTCTATTCACATTATGTATTCACCATGAAAATCAGTCAACAGCCTCTGTGTAGCTATGCACAGGGCCCCCAAAGCTGCTGCTTTATTCTCGTTATGTCATCTGTTTGGAGTTGTTACTGACTTCATAGGTGTTAGTGAAATAGAAAGGCTGAGAAGGCAGTGAAAATTTTATAGAGGTAATTTTATTTATTTTTTATTATTTTTTAATTAATTTATTTTTGGTCTTTTTGAGACAGGGTCTCCCTGTAGCCCCAGCTGTCCTGGAACTCACTATCTAGACCAGGCTGGCCTTGAACTCACAGAGATCTGCCTGCCTCTGCCTCCTGAGTGCTGGGATTAAAGGTGTGTGCCATCACACCTGGCTATAGAGGTAATTTTAAACACAGAGAAACCACTGATTTCTAGTTCCTTTACACAGTCATCTTTTCTGTTCTCCCCATGTCCTACACTGCTCTCTATTTCTTCTGCAGTAAAATGGGTTTATTAATGGGCATGAGTAGACAGTCCTAACAGTTGCCACTGGGACTTAAACCACTTGCTGAGCTCTTTTAGGAGCTAGGAATGAGGACTGGAATTTAGTTTCAATAGGATACAGAGGAAGGCTAGAGAGTGATGAAAAGATCTTTGAGGACACCAAAAGACCTATGGATTTCCTTAACAATTAGACATACCTGTCTCTGTAGTAATTCTGGTAAGCTCTGCTGGTTCTTAGAGAGAGCCAAGACCCTCATATAAAGGCAGTGTCCTTCAGGCTCTGGCATGACCAGAAAGTTTCAGAAAAATATTTTTCTGAAATATTTTTCAGAAATGATACATGACTTCTCAACACCAATTCTGAAAGTTGTACTACTTGCTTAAACTTCTGTGTTCCCATCATGCTGAACTATGATGATGTCACCTCTTAGGCGGCAGAAGAAAGTAGTGTTGTTGGGCACTATTATAACTAAGGGCTGTCCTGTCCTCACAGTAGTGGATATGTAGGGCATGGTCACGCCTTCACACTTACAATTGGGCTACTGAATGCAGCCTGTCTGGAATGAGGCACTTCACCGACTCTTTCTCCACTTCCTACAGCAAAAGTACTTCCAGAAAGATGAGTTGAAGGCTTGCTTCCCAAAGGCCGGTTATGAATTGTCCTGCAGTCATGGGCTCTCAGTTTTGCCACATTGCTGAGGGAGCCACTCAGAGTGTCCATGTAGTCGTCCTCCTCGGAGACAGCTTCCTGATAGGACTCAAGCCTCTTGGCTGAAGAATAAAAATCACACTGGGTCAACATCTGAGAACAACTTGCAGGATGAATACGTCAGGTGGTTCTGAGCTGTTTACACCACCTCCTTCCCTTTCAATCCTGGCTCCAAATTCTCCCATCTGAATCCACAGTTAATAATTATCTCATTCCTTATTGAGGAAAGCAGACACAACAGATTAGGAACTCCTTTCCTTTGCTATCTCCAGGGATAACATCTTGTTTACATCTCATACACTCTACCTGCTACCCTACTGTGATGCAGAACTCAGCCTTCCTGTCAAATGCCCAGCCCTCCACCTCCAGTCTGGATCCTGCCCTCTGGGTCTTCAAGGCCCTCATTTTTGCAGCCCCTCACCTTTCATTCACACCAATCTTTCCCCAACCAGTTTCAGGGCTTCCTGTCCCCAACTCTCCATTAACCTAATGTCAAGGTCACCAGTAAGCTCCATTGTCTCAAACCCAGTAATCACATACCTCTATGTCCTTATCTTATTTGAACCCTTAGTATTAGCCAACTCATTCTGGAAATATCCCTTTGTGCTTCTGGTATCATGCTTACCTGTTTTCTCTCCTACTTTAATGGCTCTCGCTGCTTACTTTCTCTAGCTGGCTTGCTTGCATGCACATGCACTTGCATGGGTACGTGTGTGCATGTGTATGGTGCGGGAGCATGTGCACATGTTTACACACCGGTGGAGGACAGAGGCTAGGGTTGGGTCTTGTTACTCGAGTTCTATGCTCTGTTTTGTTTCTTGGTTTTTCTTCTTTGTTTTGAGACAAGGGACTCTCACTGGCTTAGAGCTCCTCACCAAGGAAGCTAGTAGGCTGGCCAGACAATGAGCCCAAGGATCCACCTGTCTCTACACCTCCTCAGTGCTGGGGTGACAAGTACACACCAATGTGCCTGATGTTCTCTTAAATTGTGTCCTGGGGATTGAACTCAGGTCCTTGTGCTTTCAAGGTAAGTACTTTACTGACTGAGCTTTCTCCCCAGCCCTCAGTATACTTTTTGTCTTTCTGCAGTGGTAAGGATTGAACTTAGGGCCCCATACATGCTAGGCAAATTCTCTACATTATATCCAGTCTGCAGTTAGCTTTCTTCTCGACCCTCCATTACTGGCAAGTGCAGAACTGCCTTACCTTCTCCATCTGCACCCAGTCCCTTGGGTGGTATTATCTGGTTTGATCTCTGAAATAGAATTCTGTACACATGACCTGTAAACCTGTCACAGGAATCCAGACTCATACAATCAACTGTCCACTTGGCTGTCCATAAGACTCTTCAGCACAGACAGTGGTATGGCTACCTCCTCAGTCCTCCTCAAGTCTTGTATCCATGTCAGTGAAGATTTCCCAGGTTGGGCCACATTAGTCATTACTGGTCCTATTCCAGCATGTATCATCATCTACATATGACACACCTTTTACTTCTATCCTTTAGAACATCCAACAAAATATAAACCTTAATATGGTTACAGAAATTTACATTTTGTTAATATATTCTTAGGGTCCAATCCAGTAGCTCATAAACACTCAATAAATACTTTATGAATAAATACATAATGTAAATTCCACATGGTTTAGCAGAATGCTTTCCTCTGCCTCCTCAACTTTCCTCTAGTCTTTTTATCCTTTATACAACTGTACCTGACTGTCTATGTGGTTACAGAAGCCAAAAATCTAGAATTCTTCTTGATCTCTTTTCTCTTCCCCACATACTAGCACATGGCCATTACACATCAAGTATATCCTGAGTATCTAGACTTTTCTCCATCAGCTTAGTTCAAGTTGCCATCATCTTTCAACTAGACTAGACCAGTAGCCTCAAAACCAGTCTCTTTGCCTCTCTGCAATCCATTCCTTAGATAGCAGCTACAGTGATCTCCCTAAAGGATAAAAGCAGGTCAGATCACTTCCTACATAAAGCTTTCTGATACCCTCAGTATGGTGGTTTGAATGAAAATGTCCCCCATAGGCTCCAAGTATTTGGACATTTTGTCCCCAGTTGGTGGTGCTGTTTTGGGAAGGTGTGGCCGTGCTGGAGGAAGCATGTCACTGGGACAGGCTTAGAGAGTTCTCAAACCTTGCCAGATCTCTAGTAACTCTCTTGTTTCCTGTGCCTGCTTGAAGATGTGAGAGCTTAGCTTCCGCTCCACCACCAGCCACCTCGGCCACCATGCCTCCCCGCCATGCCTCCCCACCATGATGGACTGACTTTTGCCCCTTTGGAACCTTAACTAAATGAATTCTTCCTATTATAAGTTCCTTTGATCATGGTGTTTCTATCACAGCAACAGAAAAGTGACTAATACACTCAGGTTTACTTAGAATAAATTCTGGACTCCCTACTCTGGACTCCTTACCTTACATAACCTAGAATGATCATCACCTCTCTTGATTCCTTTTTGTCTTTCTGCTACATTCTCACTAAAATTCAGACTCACTGGCCTTATTTATTTACTTTGAAAACTTGCAAGCTTACTACAGCATGAGGGGCTGTGGGCTGGAAAGTGTTTGTCCCTGAATTTCAAGATTTTGTGATTCAGCTCTAGACTCTAATGTCCCACTTAAGCAAGGTCATGCCTGGCCATCTAGGCCAATGCAGCCACCCAACCCTCATAGGCCACATCACCTTATCTTAATTATCTACAAAGTCCTGATAATAATTAATATTCTTACTTTTTCCTCTTGCTTTTTCTTTTGTTTTTGTTTTGTTGTTTCTTTTTGGAGTCAAGGTCTTATGAAGCCGAGGTACTGAATATGCAGCCAAGGATGGCCCTGAGGTGCTGATCCTGCTGCCTCCACCTCTCAACTGCTAGGATGTTAGACATCACCACCACATCTGGCTTGAGATTCTGGCACCAACTTGTTCAATGACTAAGTGGCTTTCAGCAAAACATTCACTCTTTCTGAAGATTTCTGATACAGCTGTACCAGCTCCCACCCATACTGCTGCATACTAGACAGCTAGCATTTTCATGGGAAGAGTATTACTATATACCAGACTTCATTTAATCATTATGACACCCCTCTGAGTAGGTACTATTAATAATCCCATTTTCTAAGTAAAGAAATAAGCCTTATTAGTTGGCTATTTCACAAAAATAGCATGGACTAGTCTTAACACCAGGTCTATCAGATGCCACAGGCAGGCTTCTGTGTCCTAATGTTGTACTGATTCTAAATACAGCCACTTGTTAGTTTTGCTAGTTTAAAGGCCAAGCTCCTCTGTCTAATTTCTGTGAGCTCATGTTTTGCAGCTTAAATATCTGTCAAAGGAATACTGGATGAATGGATATAAAACCGAAATATTTCTAATGTTAAGAGAAAGTTGTGGGTAGGGACTTACAGTTATTGAGGTTTTTCTTTCATCATGAGTCTGTGCGTATACACAAATACACACATTTCTATCTTCAAAATAATGAATAATGTCACAAGGCAGCACTTACCATTGTTCCTCTCTCCAGCTGAGGAAATTAAGAAGCCGAGAGACTACTGTAACCATGTTTAGCAGATGATTGAAGGGAGAGCTGAGCTTTAAGTTTAGTCTTCTTGATTATAAAGCCAACATGTGTATCTCTACATCCAAGCTCCTTAGTGCTGAACAGTATATAAGAAGAACTTCTTACTGCTTTTTTTGAGGGGGGAGGGTGTAAATTGGTGTCATGTGGAACTTTTGGCAATGTCTATGCTCACTGTTGGTTGTTATAACGGGGGTGGGGTGGTGCTATTGGCATCAATGGGTAGAAGTCAAGGATACTTCTAAAGATCTCACAGTGCACTTGACTGCCCATCTCAAAAAAGAATAACCCATCCCAAAATAGGAATAGTGCCGAGATTAGTAAGTCTTTGAATTGCTCAAGAAATATATTGGTAATGGGATGTCATTCTTAAGACAATTAGAGTCTCAAAACCCACATAAATGGGTTCTAATTAGGATGATGCAATTGTGTGATCAGTGTGATGTTAGGTAGCTCATCTATCACTGTAGGACAAACTCGCTCAACAAGCAGAACTACAAGATTGGATCTGAAAAGGCAGCGTGACTCAACCTTCACTCATGTTATGGAAAGCTCTGGGAAGTATACAGGGCAAGATATTACAGTGTGAATAAAAAACAAAGCACTGGAGATACATGCCCAGGCCCAGTCAAAACTTTATGAAAATTGTGTATGAAAAACCAGGTTTGTGCCATATTGATAAGCAAAACTTACCCAAATGATAGTAAAGACTTCTAATATTTCTAATAAAGTAAGCTCTAATTTAGTTATATAACTGTCTCAGGACAAACTAGAAACTCTCCCCTTCTGATACATATGAGGAAACAGTCTGTAGTTAAAGGTAGGTCCTAGGCAAAACAAATGATCTCTTTTATTTATTTGCCTTATTTAATCTCTAATATCTTCTTTTGCAATCCACCCCTTCTCAAATATTCCAAAATCTGTTTATGGCCCAGTTTGATTTGGTATCTGATAGATGTAGGCCTGAAATATGGAACAAAAAGCTTACCACACTTTATAGTATACAAGGTCAAACACAGCACAAAGAGCTTCCTTCCACACTTCATCTTCCAGTCAAGCCTCCCACAGTGAACTAATTTCCCAAACATCCCTGGCATCCCAACTTTCACCTACTGTAAATAGCACACTTAGCTAAGCTTCCTCTAACCTCATCATGCACATATCACTGAAACTGAAAGCTCTCTTCTGAAATCTTCCATACATTTCCAACATTCTGAGAATGTCTGATACCCTGCCTTTAATACAATGAATCTCATCAGTGTAAACTCCAGCTCTAGAACTGCCTGTCTGACAGAAAATCAAACCACACATGAAGCAAGAATACAACTTTATTTTATTTCTCTCTGTGTATATATGTGTGTGATATACGTACATATTCATGTAGGTGTGTGCATATGTGCGTACAGGTGTGAAAATGCATGTTGTGAGCATATGTGGTAGCCAAAGGAAGGCCCCTTATTTACTGAGACAGTATTTCTCACTGACCCTGGAGCTTATCCACTTGGCTGGGGTGGTTCACCAATGAGCTCTAAGGATACAGGGGAACCTATCTCTGTCCCCTCAGCAATGGGGTTACAGATGCATGCCACTATTACATATGATTTTTTTTATGTGGGTGCAGGGATTTGAACTCAGGACTTCATGCATGCACAGCAGGCACTTTACCAACAGAACCATCTCCCAGTCTCAAGGATATCAATTTTAAAGTTACAATTAACAAGATAAATTTGTAATTTATACATCTGTCTCCCACACTGGATCATGTACTTCTTAAGAGGCAGGCCTACCTATTATTTTAACTACAGTAATTACAAAAATAATAATAGCAGCTTGTGTATAAGGACTTACCTATGCCTGGCTCTGTTCACTTTTGCATGAATTATCTGCATGGGTGGGACACTATCATGGCCCTTTTTCTGAGGCTGAGACCTTGCATAACTCGCTGAGAGCCACAGAGTTGCAGGTCTCAGAAATGGGATTTGGAATTAAAAAGTTTGATTGCAAAAATCTGTTCTTGGAAAGTAATCCCTGATGCCTCCACATCAACACAATTATAAACTGTGGGTCACAAGGGCCTTGCCAGACAATCTCAAACTGAGGAATATTCTACAAAACCCCAGAACAGACCTGTCAAAGCACAAACTCACCAAAAGAAGGAACACCTTGGGAGCCTGTCAAGTACAGAGAAACCTACATGAGGGTTGTTACTGGCATCCAGAACATGCTCCTGGGACAGTAGGGGATATGAGAGAAAACCAAGGGTACTCTTGGAACATGGGTTTCAGGTAATAATGTGCTGACACTGATTCGTCACTGATCACAAATGCATAGCATGGCTCATGTTAACAGGGGAAACAGTATGAGGCCCTGTTGTTCCCCCATAATGTCTTTGTAACTTGTCTGTGATTTAAAACTACCCTAATATGGAAAAAGTTTTTTTCATTTATTTATTTTTATTTTATGTGTATGAGTGTTTTGCTTACATGCATGTAAGTGCACCCATGCTGTACAGTGTCTGCAGAAAGCAGAAGAGGGTGTTGGCTCCCCTGGAACTGGAGTTACAGACAGTTGCTAGTTGCCATATGAGTGCTAGGATTGAATTTAGGTCGTATGCGAGAGCTGCCAGTGCTCTTAACTGCTGAGCCACCTCTGCAGCCCCGCCCCCCGCAAATTTTATTTTTTAAATGGTATTCTTTTTTCGGTAGTCTTTTAAAGGTGTTTTTTTTTTTTTTTTTTTTTTTTTTTTAAATTTTGATATGTATGCCAATCACCTGGGGATACTGTTCAGGTGAGGTTTCAATTGATGCTCTGCATTTCTAACCCAGGCCCAGGTGCTGTGGGTGCTGCTGGTACGGCTGCCAGCATGTGGGTCCCTTCCAAGTGGGCAGGTCTTAAAATACATAACAGTGTTGTCAGGTGTGTATAAATCATTTGCATGTGGGCAGAGGGTTATTTCCAAGCAGCAGTATTCTTTACACAATTATCTCCTACACAATACTTTTGATAGAAAATCCTAAAACATTGGCCATAAGACATCCATTCGTTGTTAGTAGCTTTCATTTCAGTGAAAGTAGTACATATCTCTGATTATATCTATAAAGAACTGGACCTTATTCCAAATCCATTTATCTTGTGTGTGTGTGTGTGTGTGTGTGTGTGTGTGAGTGAGTGTTTCTAAATTGTTGCATAAAAGATGAGAAGCTTTGGATGTGCCAATGGTAAAAATGTGTCCATATGGGCTGGAGAGTTGGCTCATCAGTTAAGAACATTGGTTGTTCTTGCAGAAGACCTGAGTTCAAATCCCAGCACCCGTATGGCAGCTAACAACTGTCTGTAACTCCAGTTCCAGGGGATCTGACAGCCTCTTCTGTCCTCGGGCACGATACGGGTGCACCTACCTACATGTAGGCAATACACACATACACATAAAATAAAAATAATAAATAAAATATTTAAAAAAAAATGTGTCCATAGGCAGTCAGCACCTTCTAGAGGTAGCATAAGACCCCATGTTTCCCACATAGCCATCTCGGTTACAGTTCAATTAGGAATATTTAGCTCTAGTCACTTGGTATCTTTCGTGCACTGAGGGGACATAGAAAATAAGTACTAAAAATATATAGTGTTAACCAAACAGATGCTAAGCATCTGCATCACTTAGTGTCATCATAAATGTTTGCATCATCATATCATTTAGTACCACTCAACATCTACTAAATTCTAAACAAGAATGCAGAATAGGGGTTGGAGAAATGTCTCAGTGGTTAAGAGCACTGGCTGCTCTTATAGAGGATCCAGGTTCAGTTCCCAACCCCCACATGGCATCTAACAACAGTTCATAACTCCAGGTCCAGGGACTCTAACGCCCTCTTCTGACCTCCACGAGCACTGCATGCAATGTGATATACTTGCAGAAACACAGGCACAATACTCATACTCATAAAATAAAAATATCTTTTAATGTAGAATAAAGTCTATTGGGATGAATTCAGTACCCAGTGCTTAAACCCAGCACTTCCTTACCGGGATTATTAGGCATTTAAGTGGTTGTGAAGTGAACGCTGTAGGTGGTTTTGTAGAAATCCCACTTACCATTTTCTTCGTGGCAGTAGTCAAATCCTGCCACACTACACCTTCGAAAAACCATTTTATTTTCAGTAAGGGTTCCTGTCTTATCAGAAAAGAGGTACTGAATCTGTCCAAGATCCTCAGTGATGTTTAGGGCTCGACACTGAACAGTGGAATCCATTTTCTCATTGTAGAAATCCACATCACTTTGAATAAAATATATTTGCCCAAGCTTTACAATTTCGATGGAAACATAGAGAGAAATGGGAATCAAGACCTAAGAACAATGAAAAACTGTTAATGACGGTGACAGAAGGTGAAGAGAGCTGACTGGAGCTAGATAGCCACAAAAAAATCCTACCTGCAACAAAATGATCATGGTCCAAAACATATAGAATCCTGCCAACATGGGTGATATGATGTGTCCATCAGGCTCAGGGATATTGAAGAAGAGCATGTTTTCATATTTGCTCAGCCAGATTCCATGACCTTTAAGAAATACACGGACATCAAAAGAACACTATATAGAGAGTACACAAATACAGAACTACATCCCTCAAGAAGGATAATGAGGACTCATTTTGGTACAAATTTAAAGGGATACACTTTCATGTCTCTGACTCCCTCTAAATCTCTTCCCAAATCCCTTTAGTGCTGTGGCAAAGTATAAATAGAGATACTCGACATTAGTGTTTGTTAAGCTAAAGAATGAGATAGAAAAAGACATGAGGAAAATTTAAAAGTTAAAAAAAAAACCCCTCTTATCCAAGCCAAACAGAAACATCATTTTATAAAATAATGTAAGACCTTACTGAAATTATGTCAGCAGATAATTCAATTTCACCTACCCAGTGCACCCGTTAAACACATTACAAGCAGAAGCAGGACACACCAAAGGACATCTGTATTCGCTCTTCTCTCTAATTTACTGCGCTTATACCGTGGTCCGCTGTTGTTCAGCATTGCTTTAGTTTCATGACCTGCATGGGAAAGACTATGTTAGAAAACATACAAAGTATGTAGGTAGCAAAGAGCACACTGAAAAACCTCTTTGCCAGACAGTTAACTCAAACATGGTTATATAACATATTTTGTCGGTTTAATCTGCTTTTGTGATTTATTTAGAAAAAAATGGAATCTGTGATTAAGATGATCAAAATGCAATTTCTGCTTCTCAAGGTTCCATTTTGAGTAATCATAAAATGGAGGAGAGAATGATAGACTTAGAAATAGAACCAACCTGCATAGACCACAATGCCTACAACAGCCTCTGTGTTTCTCACTGTGCATCCCCTGAGCAATAAATTCTCTTTGCTGAGGCCCACACGCTCCTTGTTGGAATGTTCTCTGCAAGAAACACAGCATATGGATTTATTTTTAGAAGGCAAAATAGGGAATCAAAAGTAAAAGTGTTGCAAGGTTCTAGACCCATTTAATAAGTTAGTTTATAGGGAAAGCTTCAAATCTTTGGCCCATTGTGTAGGAAAGAACTGCAACAAGTTGAAAGCTCTTATTGTTTCTAGTTGTTATTTGTCAAGGTCTGTTACTACAAGAACTCAAAAATACTCAAAGTAAGGATCCTGCTTTTCTAGTACCCACTGCATTTTGGGGAATGTAATAGTGAATAAAGGGAATCAGAGAATGAGCAATTTTGATTCAGTTGAAATTAAGAATTATTTTTAGGCAATGCTTATTAGTGACTTTAAATCATTACATGACAGGCTGATGGGAAACTGCATAATGAAAGGCGAGGGCTGAAACTACCAACAGCAAAGGGACAGGGGCTATAACAGGCCCCTGTGTGGGTTAGGAAGTCAGCACTCTATATTCTCTGTTAGAAGTCTGGCTTCTTAGATTCCATGAAGCCTCTAGAATCATGAGCAGTATTTTATTTGTGTGGCTTTATATGCACAACTACTCTTGCTATTTTTAGGGAGAGAATCCATTTCTTTCAACAGACTCTGAAAGTAGGCCATGACACTTGACAATATAACAGGGCCAGAAAAGCATGTTAAACCTCATTAGAATGAGGCAGTCGGCCAAACCTAAATGTGGTAAAGGCTTTTCTCAGCAGAGACGATTCCTTACACAGCAGATGATGATGATGAACACAGAGAACCACAACTGGCCAACATGTAGAGAATAATTATGAGGTTGCAGACTGCTTATCCCTGAATCACCTATATCAAACTTCTGCACCCAAGGCTCAGGGATCAGTGTGGAAGAGGGAGTGGAAAGACTGTAAGAGCCAGAGGAGGTAGACAACCACAAGGAAATAGTTTTGTAGATAGCTGGTCAGTTACTCACTGTAGATAGCAACAGTGACATCATACATAAGCATCATGTAAGCTCAAGACAGAAAAAACAAAACAAAACAAAACAACAACAAAAAAAACAGCATAGACATGGGTAAGAGGGTAAGAAACCCCAACCCTACACCCTATCTGAGGAACTTCTGGCAACCAGTGACTGCTGAGAAGGGGAAATTCAGCCTCATTTAAGGGTGAGAGTCTTAGGTTGACCAGGTTCAGGTGGATGAATTCACATTGATACATGAGACTCAATCTCCCCTTCCCAGCAGTCACCACTTGCCATAGTCCCTCAGACAGGGTTGGGGTTATATATACACATATGAGTTCAGAAATTTGATGGGGGACTCAAAAGGTAGGTGCAGATACAGGAGGGGATCTATGATCAAAATATGTGGTATAAAATTTGAAAAAATAAAAAAAATTCAAAAAACTTATCGGGTTCACTCAAGCAACCAATGACATGGGGAAATGAAGGAAGGAGGCGGACTCAATCAGCTCAACCTAGAGTCTAGTAAATTCTATGAAATAAATGACCGTTTTGGCAGAGGAAGTTTAGAAACTCATTGGCTAAATATAATGTGCAGAACTTGTTTTGGTTCCTGTTTTGAATAAAATAACTATTAGAAAACTTTTCTCATCAACTGGAAAAATTTGAATTCCTGGCATTAGATGAGATGAAGGAATGGTTCTGATTTTCCCTGGGTGTGATAGTGGCTTTCTGGTTACTTTTCAGTGTCCTCATCAGCTGTGAGGTATTCACAGTGAAATGTGACACAGGGTTGGGGCAGGAAGTAGGAGAGAAGGAACAATGCTGGCAACGTGTGAAATGACCAAGGCTGGGGCCAGGGCGGGCTGCGTGTTGGTCAGACATTTCTTTTCACTTTTACACCTTTGGGAATTTCTGTAATAAACAGTCGCAAAATTTCCAAAATAATCACTTGCTTAAACTATAACAATAGTACAGGGCAAAATTTTTGGAATATTTACACAAACAAGAAAAAACATTTGTTTGCATATTTGAAAATGTCCTCTTAAGTTCAACATTAAGTTTTAATGGATATCTAAGCAATAATCACTAGTTTATAAATTGCTGTTTTTTACATAAGTAAAACCTGTCAATAGGGGCTGGAGAGATGGCTCAGCAGTTAAGAACACTGGTTGTTCTTGCAGAAGACCTGAGTTCAAATCCCAGCACCCACATGGCAGCTAACATCTGCCTGTAACTCAAGTCCCAGGGGATCTGACAGCCTCTTCTGACCTCCACAGGCATTGCAAGACACGGGTACACTTATGTACATGCAGGCAATACATGCATACACATAAAATAAAAATAATAAAAAATTTTAAAAGCCTGTCAGTAAACATTCTTTTTTGGGGGGGGGGGCTGTCAACAAACATACTATTCTTTTTGGAACTGCAAAGAAAATAAAGTAAAAACTCTATGAAGTTTTCATATTCTGAAGAAAGAGCAAAGCAGATTTGCCATTTTATTCCCACAGTTTGTACACGTTTTGTTCTACCAGGTGCCTAAATATCTGTCCAAAGAGATGTCTAGAGTGAGAAGCATCCTTGAATTTAATCTAATTCATCTCCATGGTTTTATTTCACTTTATTTTGGAGGCTCGGTTGAGACTAAGGACTTATTCTGTAGCTCAAACTGGCATCAAACTTACTATGTAATCCAGGCTGCCTTGAGCTTGTGATAATCCTCCTGTCTCAGCCTCCTAAGAGATGGTTGTATAGATGAGAAAGTGAAGTCCTAGAATTCACAATTATAAGTGGCACATGTAGGTGACCATCAGCCAATCCTCATTAATGTGGTATTTGACTCCAGAATCCTCATAGGAGCAGATTTAAACATAAAACTATCATTTCTAAAGCACATTAGCTAGAAGTAATTTTTCCTTCCTGGAGTCCATATTTTTCTCTATGATACAACTCTGTTACCACACTCACACCAAAGGCAAGCTTTGACCTTTTGTACTTGCAAATACCAAACATGTCTTGTACCTGAAAAGCGTACAGTATTTGGCAGAAAAAGGCATAAAATGGCTTCAGAGTTCCATGAAAAACAATAGCTGTGATGTAGAGCTCTCTTCCATTCAAGAAACCATGGCCCATCTTTTTACCATGTGTCCAGCAACTAATAGAGACAGCTTTGGCTACTGGTCTAAGAGCTATTTGATATAGAATTGCATAAGTATGGGCCTAAATAAGGAGTACATCAGCTTTACTCAAATTCATATAGATAATGAGTTTGAGCTTCTTAATGTTCATTGATTTTGAAAACAGACCACTAAGAAGAAGAAAGAATAAAGATCTAGTTCAGCAGACCAAAATGATTCCTCAGAAAAATCACTGCTTCTAACTAGGTTTGAGTCTCTTAATTGAATGTTTTCTGAGGAATTGTTGAGGCCAAGATGAACATCAACAGAGCTGAACAACACATAGGCTGGTGTGATCTCTTGGCAAGGCAGCCTCTGAGGATTCCGGCTGTTGTAATGGTAGGAAACCAGAAAATAGGGTAGCAAATATTGATGCAAACTGACATCAGAGGATCTCCAAACAAATATGGTCACCCAAGGGCAGGTAAGCACAGTATCCCAGAACTCAAAGGCAAGCCAAGAAGACAGGGGGCTAGGAACCACGTGAAGGCTCTGGGCAAGACTCAGTGTCCAAACATCAAGCGATTTGCAAGTGTGTCTGTTGCAGAAGAACCATATCCAAAGGTTAAAAGAAGTTTATGAGGAAGGACAGGCTCCAGTCGCAGAAATCTGGAACTACTTGTCAGGTTCATACTACTGTGAGAGTCTAAGGTAGTAAGAGATGGACTCTTAGATATTGGGCAAAATGTTAGCATTGGTCATAACTAGTCTGATAATGATGTTCTTAAAAAATTTTGTAAATGTATATACAAGCTTCTAGGCCAGATTCTCTGCAGAGTGTTAGGCTCCAGACAACAGAGTGCTAAACTGGACATCCTTCTAGCTCTCCCCTACCTGTACATGAATTCACATGCCACGAACATGTCTGTTCTTGTCAGGGGCTGGGGTTCATCAGTCTCAACCTTAGAGAGAGGAAGTCTGCATAGTCTAACTGAACTCTGTAAAACTGAGCTGATCTAAGGTCAAAAATGGCAGCCCCTGAATCTGATGTTTACAAGAGAAAATTCTGTGAATAGTCAGCAGCTAAAATAATTCTAGAAGAGAACTCATCCCGAGAAAAGGCTTCTGAAACCATTTATGAGAGAAGGGCATCTGTCCAACTTCAATTTGCAAAGACCATCTAAAATTTAACCATGGAAGAATTCCTCTAAACCCAACAACAATATCTTCAGTATAATTTTGTTTTTTAATGTTTGGGGATTGAACCCAGGACTTTATACATACTAAATATTCACTCTAGTTCTGTGTTATACACACAGTTTCCCACAAAAAATAGTTCGTCTTAAATACAGAAGGTCTTTTAGACTGGTCCCTTCATGAGCCATCTTACTGCTCACCGATATACTACATACATACATACATACATACATACATACATACATACATACAAAATCTACGGTGGTCACAAATCATAGCTTCTGCTACTCCCCAGTCTAGAATGTTAGACATTCTTTGCACTTGGTTGTTTCTGAGTCTTAAAAATAGAATCCCTCAGCTGAGCGTGGTGGCATAGGCCTTTAATGCCAGCACTCAGGAGGCAGAGACAGGCAGGAAGATCTCTGAGTTCAAGACCAATCTGGTCTACAGAGTGAGTTCCAGGCCAGCTGGGGTGACAGGGAGACCCTATCTTAAAAAGAGAACCCCCCAAAAAGAAAAGGAAATAGAATCCCAACATCACCTCCAACTTAGGATTGAGCCCTTAGCCTTTTCCCATGGCTTAGTTTCCTTCACTGTCCTACCACTGGTCAGTGTCAGGTGACTACCTTTATACTATGTATTTTCTGCATGATAACTCTTATTCTTTCTAAGGTTTTTAAAACAACTCCATTGAGGAATAACTAACAATGACCAACAGAATGTAAAATATGACCTGTTTTCTTTACGAAAGCATTGTCAGAGTTAGGGCTTCCCTGTGGCTCTGTGCAACTTCCCAACTCTCCCCACTCCAAGATCCCATTCATCTGCTTTCTATGAATGGAGATCAGTTTTCATTTTCTAGAAATGTATTTAAATCGAATCATAATAGGATGTTCCTGTTTTACTTCTTCCATGACTACTTAGAAGGCCACCCAGGTTGCTACCTATGCCATGTGTGCATTCTTCTGGCTGTGATTAATGTTCTGTTGTATGACTATTTCCGAATTCTAGGTATTCTGGTAGAAGGGATGTGGCTGCCCCAGTTCATGTTGAAAATTAATTTTGGTACAACTTTCCATGCTCTAAGACAAAATTGCAGATCATTGGCTAACTCTTTCCAACGAGAATCGCACACCTGCTCCTTCAGTTCTGATGACGGGACAGACCATCCTTGCATATCACTTAAGCCAAATGCTTTGCTCAAACACTTCCTTCTAAACCCTTACATTTATTCAATGTAATGTGGTACTCATGAAGATGGCTATTCTAGTTTGCTTTTCAATTGCTGTGACAAAACATTCTGACCAAAACCAGCTTGGGGAGGAAAGGATTTATTTGGCTTATATCTCCCAGGTCACAGTTCATCACTGAAGGAACCCAAGGCAGGAACTCAGGGTAAGAACCTAAAGGCAGGAGCTGAAGCACAGGCCATGGAAGGATACTGCTTACTGGCTCGCTCCCTTGGCCCGATTTAATCTTATACCATACAGAACAAGCTGCCCAGGGGTAGTATCCCCCACAGTAGGCTGGGCCCTCCCACATCACTCAACAATCAAGAAAATGCCTCAGAGACATGGCCACTGGCCAGTCCAATGGAGGGAATTCCTGAGCCGAGGCTCCCTCTATCCAGGTGTGCCAAGTTGACAACTAAAGCTGTCCAACACAATGGCATGGTGGTACATACTTGTCATCTCAAGAGACTGAGGCAGGAGAATCACAAATTCTTGGTAAGCCTGGGCTGCACAGTGAGTTTGCAGCTAGGTCTTGCTGCAAAAATTAAATAAATAAACAACTAATAAATAAATAAATAAATAAAAGAAATGTGGGTGGAACTCATTCAAGATATTCTTACATTACTGGAAGAGATTCTAGGATTATTTTAAGAACAAAACGTTATCGTTTCTAATACTTTATTACATATAAAGAGAGATGAACATTTATTAAATTATTAATTATTAAACCAATTTATGGACGGCTAAACTTATTGCTTTTAATGATTTAAATAGGATATGAATATACAAAAATTTTACTGAATTAAGTACAACATCACTCGTGCCCACAAAGTAAGTTTTGTGTCATTCACACACAAAGGTAAGCTATGTGTCACTCACAGGAAGCCTCGGAATCTGCTGAGGTCATTGTTTGGGCTTTCACATTCTATCCTACTGGAAAACTTCTCAGGATCAACTTCAGAGTCCTAAAAATATTTTGTCAAAATCACAAAAGAAGAATAATTCAAAATTAAACCTTGATAGTTAAAACATTGGGTCATTTTTTACCAATTCTTATTTAAGGCATATATTCTGCTATAAAGTTTATTTTTCAAATTTCCCAGAAAAAAAAGTACACACATAATTAGGGGATCCATAACAGGTATCAGACTGGCCTTAGGGCACTGAAATGGTGTCTTCGGAAAGAGAAGAGAGCTTCCCAACACAAGCAGATGATGCATACCATGTGCTGGAATCTATGCAGGGCTCTGCAGAACAACTTCTACTCATGGTGTAAATACTCTTGGGTAAATAAGGCTCTGAAAATACTTTTGTTGCTAGTCTATAATCTTTTGGTAGTTTGCTACATTGAGTGTATATGGAAATACTTTGGAGTACGTATGCATTCAATGCAAGCCAAAGTTTATAAATAGAAAACTCTGAATAAGCAAGACATCACAATTTCATAAAATTCTCTAATGGAGCAAGCAGATAATTTTATAATTCTTCATGAAGGCAATGGATATGTTAACAAAATGCCTTTTTAAAAGTACCTTCTGTAAAGTACAGATTCTTTAAGAACAAGTCAGGTACTCAGGCATGGTGGCTCATGCCTCTAATCCCAGCACATAGGAGGCTAAGGCAGGAAAATTAGTAAGCGTTGAAAACCAGCTGGGGCTACATAGTGAGTTCCAGACTGGCTTGAGTTACAGAGTATCATGAGAGAGAGAAAGAGTCGAGGTGGGGAGAAGAAAGAGAGAAAGTCAGAGAGAGAGACTGAGTGTGGCTTTTTGAGTATTATTATTATTATTA
This sequence comes from Nannospalax galili, assembly GCF_000622305.1. Classification (NCBI taxonomy): domain Eukaryota; kingdom Metazoa; phylum Chordata; class Mammalia; order Rodentia; family Spalacidae; genus Nannospalax; species Nannospalax galili. Next base: position 3,681,351 of record NW_008341889.1, on the reverse strand, counting down.
TTGGTCTTTTTGAGACAGGGTCTCCCTGTAGCTCCAGCTGCCTGAAACTCACTCTATAGACCAGGCTGGCCTCAAACTCACAGAGGATCCGCCTGCCTCTGCCTACCGAGTGTTGGGATTAAAGGCATGCACCACCATGCCCAGCATATTTTTGTATTTCTATAGCTCATAAAAGAGTAATTATATTTAGATATGACATAGCAAACATAAAATGTAAATTACATGATATGATCTAATTTGTTAATAATAATATCTACTGAATTCTTTTGAAGTACCAGAAATTATATTATGTATTTTAAATACATAGCTAATTCCTTTTTCACAATCCAGTGAGGTTGATGGTATAATTATGGGCCTAATGAACAGATGAGAAAAGATACTAAGAGGATCAAGTAATTTGACAAAGTTCTCAAAACAAGCAGGTAGTTTAGATGTGAATTCTAAACTGAATGAATTCTACAGTGCTCATCCTAAATTGAAGCCAAAGTGTGCCTATTAACCAACTGACAGCAGCCTAAAGTATGCATTTAGTGATATAACAAAATTCCAAGTTTTATAAGATTTGCCAAAATCTCAAGAGCAGGACTGTGTATTAAAGTGATGATGCCAAGCTCAGAGGCAGCTGAATCGCAGAGGGGTCTACATGAGCTATCCACAGAAGGAAAGAGAAGCCCAGCATAATGTGATGGAATTTACCAGTGCAATGGCACTAGGAGGTTATTGATTTCTGAGCATATGATGCCTAAAAAAACCAACTTATTAGTAGTGTAGGTTACAAATTAAAAAAAAAAAAAAAAAAAAAAAAAAAAAAAAAAAGGCCAGGGGCTGGAGAGATGGCTCAGCAGTTAAGAGCACTGACTGTTTATACAGAAGACTCAGGTTTGAATCCCAGCACCCACACGGTGCCTAACAACCATCTGTAACTCCAGTTCCAGGGGATCTGATGCCCTCTTCTGACCTCCACTGGCATTGCACCACATGGGTGCACTTACACACATGCAGGCAATACACTCATACACACAAAATAAAAAATGATCAATAAAAATTTTTAAAGACTATTAAATTTTAAAATATTTTTCCTCAAGTGCTTCTAGACATTGAGAAAGGAAACTGATGTTTAGGTGATCTCATGATTTTTCATATGCATCACACAACAATACCATTTCCATATCAAGATGAGGAAGCTAAGGAATTATGTATTTGAGTAACTTTCCAAAAGTCTAGTGCCACAGCAAAGATATATTTACTCAAATTTCTGTCACTATAACTTCCCTTGTCACAGCAAGGTAAAAAAGTTGTGTAGAATAAGAAACCACAAAAGTTCTAAAAGGTTTTGGAATATAATTAGACATTTTAAGAACAATGATGGAAACACAAAATATAAAAATCTAAGGGTAAGAAACTAAATTAGGAGGTGATTATTTCTATTGCAAATGAACTCTGTTGGGTTCCTCTAGTGAAGTTCTAAAAAAATCTGACTGTAGACTGAAGCATTTGAACACCAAATTCATTTTTATCATATTGTCTACAAAACATAATACATATACATTGATAACTGGAAATGGATTAAGCCATTTGCAATTCTATTTTGTCAGTGGTAGACTAAATTAAAAATCCCTTCATCAGTACTGTGAAAATGAGCTCAGACTTTTCCTGAGGAAGAAAAAAGGAGGTCCGTAAATCCCCAGCCAGAACTTGCTATCTACCTGCTCTGCATACCCTCGAACCACCTGCCGCTGCTTTAAATTGCTCTCTCCATCAAGGCCAGACGTCTCAATGTGACAGATTCCATCCGGATCCGTGGAAGACAGTAACACCATATCTGCAGGGACGATCTCGTTACAGGAGAGACGAATGAAGTCCCCGACAGTGACATCCTTCCAGCAGCAATCAATGTACTTTTTCTCCTTCCTAAAATTGAAAGAGAGAGAGAGAGAGAGAGAGAGAGAGAGAGAGAGAGAGAGAGAGAGAGAGAGAGAGAGATATAAAGTAGCAAAAGGAAGTTTAGGTCACCATTTCTGAAAATGTTAGTGTGTGATTTATGAACTTTTGTGTATGAAATGCTATGTGTATTAAGTGTCAGAACTGGTAAAACCAAAATTTCACAAATGCCTCACTTGAAAATTTAGCTACTGAGACTGGAGAAAAATGGCTCTGTGTTTAAAAGCACTGGCCGCTTTTGCAGAGGACCCGGGTTTGGTTCTCAGCACCTACATGGCAGCTAACAATCGTCCATAACTCCAATTCCAGGGGATCTGAGGCCCTCTTTTGGCCTCTCAGGGTACAGCATGACATGGGTGTACTTCCTTGAATACTGGCAAAACATTCATGCACATAAAATAAAATGAATACAAAATTTTTAAAATTTTGTTATTAAGTCACTAAGACATATTCTTTCGGTTCTCAGCACCCCCACCACTAGGATTTTATTCACTTCGTGCTGTTTGAATGCAACTCTAGGATAAAATTACAGCTAGCATTAGAAGGGTGAAATCATATGCGGAGCGATTTTTGCACATTTCTGTGGTCAGGAGCACAAGACATATCTGCTTTCAGAGATCTCTTCTTCTAGCATGTACGCTGGATATTTAAGGAAAACAATGAAATACCTCTACACAACATTAAAAAATCATCTTTTACCATACTAACATCTCTAATTCTCATTGAATGGAAATAAAGTTAGCCTTCCATGGCCTTGGGCTTTGTATTGAGGATTCCACCAAGTGCGAATAAAAGTCATTTGAAAAGAAAAAACTGTCCATTCTGAACATATACAGACTTTTCTTCCTCTTATCATTCCCCCAAAAATACATTTAACAGCTGTTTACAGAGCTCTTACATTGTACCAGGTATTATAAGCACTCTAGAGATGAGTTAAAGTGTACCAGAGGGCATGTACAGGATAGAGACTGATTGCAGCATTTTACATGAGGGACCTGAGCATCTCTGAAAGGCCCCTGGATCCTACAACCATCCTCTTCCCAGAATCTGACACACAGCTGTACTGCTCAAAATAGTCCTGAGTCTTCTGACCATGGAAAAAGGTATGTCCATTAAAAAAGATTGTTTCCTACTCTATATGTATTTTTTTTCATTTTTTTATATTTTATTCAATGGGTGTGTATGTGTATGTGTGTGTGTGTGAGTGAGTGTATGTGTGTGTGTGTGTGTGTGTGTGTGTGTGTGTGTGTATGCGTGGTGGAATACACTTATAATCCCAGAACTTGAGAGGCTGAATCAGGAGGATAACTTCACCTTTAAGGTTGGCCTAGATCAAATAATGAGACTGTCTCAAATAAATAAATAAATAATAAATAAATAAATAAATAATAAACAAAAATAAAGTAATTTATTTTCTATTATACTCATGGTGTTAAAAGGCTATATTCATTCTCAAGAATCCTTAGAGAGAGTTATAGTCTAAGCATATGACTTATATATTAAGAATCATTAATTCAGCAGAATAATGCACAAGTTAATTCATTAATTCAGTTAATCATTAATTCAGTTAATCATTAATTCAGCAGAGTAATGCATAAGTTGATGGGTGGCAGCCTAGTTAGCGTTAGGAATAAATAAGAAAGCAATGAAAAGTTACTGAAATAATTCAGAGAGATCAAAAGAGTCAGAATTACATCAGTAGCAAGAGAGAGGAACAAAGGAGATGAAATGAAGACATGGTTTGGTACCTGAGACAGGCAAGTTTCCTGACATGTAAGAGACAACAAGGACAACAGGTGGCTCCGAATTTGTATGACAGATGATATCTTTAACCATGTCTCAGATTTTGAAAGAAACAAGTTACATTCAAGAGATGATAACAAATTTATTTTGAATTTTTAAAAATTATTTATTTAATAACCACATACTTAGAAGAAGCATTTCATTAAAACAGCATTGACATATTCAATAACAATTTTCTGAGCTA
>NW_008341889.1:3667507-3677028 GCF_000622305.1 Nannospalax galili | reverse complement strand
GACTACATGATTAGAAGAAGCATTTCACTACAGCTTTAGCATATTCAGTGACACACTCCAGAGCAACAGTACATCTCTTTCACAAGTGGATGCAAGTTTCTAGGTTCACAGTTGAATTAATATAATTATATATTATTGAACTACAATCATTGAATATAATTATATATTATTGAATTACATATTATAAGCCCTGTAAGACATAAAATTGGATGAGTTTTTAACCTTTAAAAAAAGGGCTCCATTTCATTTTAGAATATATTGTTCCTTGCAGAAAGGCTCATTGTTTTTGCTACTAACACTGAGATGTTGGAGCTTGCATCTCTAATCTGTGTGTATCTGATTATTACTAGTCATAATCTGTGGCACTTGGATCCTTGGCGACTGTGTATGTCTATAAAGTCATCAGGCAGCTTTCAATGGTATTGTTTATCACCTCTACGAATTACCGTGTGTAAATTTCCGTGCTTCCTCCTCAAATATAGTACATTTTTAAAAAAATTTGATTTTGTGTGTGTATGTATATATCACACAGAACATCCCAAACTATCTCATTCGACTATACACCCACTTCCCAGATGGCACCCTCCCATAGCCTCCCTCCCCCCACTAGAGCCCTTATACTCTGATATCCCTGCTACTGCCTGCTCTGTTGTTGGCACCCCCAGCCATTCCCCACTACTTGCCCTTCTGGTGAATTTAGTCAGCCTATTCAGAGGTCTTTGTTTTAGGAGGGTCAGCTGTTCCTCAGCTAGCAGTAATCAGTTGTCAATATTCCTTTAGATAAGATTGGGGTCTGCTGTTCATTTTCCCAGTTCTATGCTGGGTTACTGTCTGGGAATCCCTTTGGCCACTCTGTCCAGCAACTCAAAAGAAGGTATCGCCTGTCTGGCATTGTTGCTTGTTATGTAGCCTTTAGCTATGCAGATGGACTCCTAAGAAATTATATTGGCCCCTTTAATCTTTGGTTATACTTTCCTTTTGGGTGTTTAAGGCCATACAGGTGACCCAGATAAACAAATTTATTTTTACTCTTAAGGTCGTTTGAGGGTCTGAATTTTTATGTGACATGAATTTTGATGTCTAGAAGGTGGAAGGTTCTGATCTAGAGGTGAGTAAAGATATGGATGTGGAATGGCAACAGGTAAGGAAGGCTATGAGTCCTTAAAGAAAGAGACTTCAAGAAAACAGAGAAGTGGAAGAAGATCCACCAGGAAGTGATGTCAGAAAAAACAAGGGAGAAGAAAATTTCAAAGAGGGAGGAATCAGTCGAAATCCACACAGGGACCCTGCACATGAAGGACCAGCACTCCTGTGTTATTTGCTCATCCTTAGATCTAATGACCTTGGAAACAGGTGAAAACAAGACATCATTAAGGGAGAGAAAGAATGAGAAACTCCTAATACCACCAACATTGTGATTTTTAAAGATCAGAAAATACCATTTGGCCTCGAGGGGCAAGAACTGTATCTACTTTATGTTTAAATCTTCCTATTGTGTCCATAAATGCCCCCTGCAAAAGCCCAAGGATTGAAGGACTGGTTCCCAGTTCATGGTACTATTGTAGGGTGGTTTAACATTTAAGAGACAGCTAGTGTCTGAAGGTCAGGACAGTGCCACACCACCTCTGTTCTCCTGCCATATCAAAGCATTCATGTTTTACTAAATGATTTGCAGAATTGGTGGAGCACAGTGCTCTATGGCTTTCAACTACAAATCATGGACTTTTCTGTAAGACTATCTCCATGTTTAAGCCATGCATTGATTTTTCTGGTTTTCTTTAGATACAGTATAAGAAAATAATAGAACCAATTTTTCATTATTTGAGTAATCTCACATCATTGTACAAAGATGAAAATTAATTCTTTTCCCTGATTTCTTGATAAGATCTTTAAACAAATGTGAAAGCTGCTGAAGAAGTCTAATAACGAGCAGAATTCAGACTCCTGCAGGCTTCGGCTTAAATAGCACTTCTTCAAACAAGCTTTCTTTAACCCTTCTCTGTGGTTCTCAAAACACTGACGACAAGTTGCACTCAGTCAGCTATGCTGCTTATGAAGTATTAACTTACATCTGAAAATAAAAACTCAGGAACTACATATAATGTGCATCATTGTTCAAAATTTACCTTAACTGAGTTTCTTTTTGGCTACACAGACTTTTTTTTTTGTAAGGACAACAAATAAAGGTCTTAATGGAACAAATATGCTCCTGGGTAGACTTCTTATGGATACCTTTGGTGTTGCTGCAATAGGATGCCTCGAGTTTTATGCACAAAAGAATACTATCTCTATTTTCCACAATCCCTTTCTCCATAGGTAGCTCTTGATTTCTCTTCATAATCCATCCAACTTTTCATTTCCATTCAAGTTCCTTCTCCTGCTCCTCCTGCTCCTCCTGGTTTTTCAGACTCAGGTTGGCCTTGAACTCATGGCAGTTCTCTTGCCTCCACCTCCCAAATGCTGAGCTTACAGGTGTACGACACCCCACTCAGCTCTATGTCTTCTGAGTTCTAAATTGTAATCTATAGTACTTAAACTCTCTGCTTCCTGCTTTCCTAAGGGTTCAAGTCCAAAGTCTTTCAGTTCCACTATGCGTGAATCACGTTTTATTCTGTTATGTCCTTGGTTGACAATGTCAAGGTCTGTTACCTCCAGTCCAATTCCCTCTAGGAATTTTATCATGAATGCATGCTGGATTTTGGCAAAGGCTTTTCCTGTGTTTATTGAGATGATCATGTGATTTTTGTCTTTAATCCATTTATGATTGATTATATTTATTGACTTATGTGTATTGAACAATCTCTGCATCTCTGGAATAAAGCCGACTAACATGGCAGATGATCTTTTTGATATGTGATGTCTGTATTAGATTTGCAAGTATTTTGTTGAGAATTTTTGTACCTATGTTCATTAGGAATATGGTCCTATAATTGTCTTTTGTTGTTGTGTCTTTACCTGGTTTTACTATTACAGTAATACTGGCTTCATACAAGGAGTTTAGGAGTTCTCTCTTTGTTTCTATTTTTTAATAATTTAAGCAGTATTGGCTGTAGATCTTTGAAAATCTGGTAAAATTCTGTTGTGAATCCATCTAGACCTTGGGCTTTTTTTAGTTGGTAGGCTTTTGTAATACTGTTTAAATTTTTTTATTTGTTGTGGGTCTGTTTAAGTTGTTGATCTCTTCTTGGATCAACTTTGGTGGTTCCATTGAATTTATAATTCATCCATTCCTTTAAGATTTTCTAATTTAATAGAGCATAGGTTTTTAAGTATTTTATAAGTGTTCCCTTATAATGTTCTAGATCTTTTTTGGTGTCTATTGTGATGTTTCCCCTTTCATCTCTGATTTTGTTGATTTGGATTTTCTCTTTCTGGGGTTAGCTAGGCTAAGACTCTGCCTATCTTTTTTATCTTTTCAAAAAAATCAGCTTTTAGATTCATTGTTTTCTTGGTTTATGTTTCATTGATTCCTACTCTGATTTTTATTATCTCTTCTCCTCTGCCAGTTTTGGAATGGTTTATTCATGTTTTTCCAGATTCTTGAGTTATATCATTAAGTTGTTTATTTGTGCTCTTTCTTTTCTTCTTTCTTTCTTTTTCTTTCTTTCTTTCTTTCTTTCTTTCTTTCTTTCTTTCTTTCTTTCTTTCTTTCTTTCTTTCGTTTCTTAATGTAGGTGCTTGGAGCTATAAACTTTCCTCTTAGGACTGCCTTTAATGTGTCTCAGAGGTTTTGTTGTGTTGTACTGTCATTTTCATTTAGTTCCAGGAATATTTTGATTTCTTTGTTGATTTCTTCTTGAACACATTCATCATTCAGGAGTGTGTTGTCTAATCTCTATGAGTTCATGTAGTTACTAGAGCTTCTTCTACTGTTGATTTTAAGCTTTATTGTGTTGTGGTCTAATAGAATACATAGAATTATTTTGATTTTTTTATTTTTTGAGGTTTGTGTTATGCTCCAGTATGTGGTCTATTTTAGAAAAACTTCCATGGGCTGCTGAGTAGAATGTGTATTCTTTGGTGGTTGAGTGGAATATTCTATAGATGTCTATTAGGTCCATTTGATGTATGATAACATTTAATTTAGATGTTTCTGTGTATTCTTTGTCCAGATTGCCTGTCTATTGGAGAGAGTGGGGCATTGAAGTCACCTGCTATTAATGAGTTGGGGTTATTCTGTGTCTTGAAGACAATGGCTTTTGTTTCTCTTGTAATACTTGAACTAAATTCACTGCAGGACTTAAAGAAGTTTTAGATAAAAACAGTAATAACAGGAGACAGGTGTTGTGGCACATACCTTTAATCTCATGACTGGAGAGGCACAGGCAGGCAGCTCTCTGTGAGTTTGAGGCTAGCCTAGTCTACATTAAAGAGATCTAGGTCAGCCAGGATTACACAGTGAGATCTTGTTTACTAAAACAAATAAGCAAGCAAAAAAACAACAACACAAACAATAACAACATTAACAACAGTGGCACAAAAAGGGTCCTGAGCTCACCCAAGGGTAGGAAAACTAACATGTTTCTAAATGACATGGTTTATCCCTTCAGCAGGTTCCCATTCCACTTACCTACTGTAAACTTTGGTTATTAAATTGTTGATCTGCTTGTCAATTTTGTATTTCCGGTAGTCTTCCAAGCCATCTTTAATTGCAATGATTGTGAGGACCACCACCAGTGGCAGCATGGTGATTTCTTTTTGAAAGGCTTCTACCAAAGGCACCCAGTTCAGGACCACCAGGAACAGGAAATATAAGTTGGCAGCCCTGCAACCCAAGCACAAGGGGGCATTCACAAATCAGTAAGTGCTCAAACACAAGGGGCAAGATCCCTGTGTGCCTTTGCACGAGTCAGTGTGAGCTGATTCTGTAGGTTACAGAACAGGGAGATCAACAGAATCTAACAAATATAAAAATGTATGTATGACTCTCCTAGACATGTGGCTGGGTTTGAGTAAATATATGATGTTTTTATTAAATAGGTAATAGAGAACATTTGATAGTTTTGAGTTATGTAACACATAGCATAAAAGGAAACACTGCTTGCTCTTCAAAAGTTAAAAATAATAAGTATGGGTGTTGTGACACACGCCTTTAATCCTAGCACTTAGGAGGCAGAAGCAGGTGGGTCTCTGCATGTGAGTGAGAATGAGCCCAGCTTGGTGGTCTACACAGGGTCTACATGGGGGCTACAAGAAGATCCTGTCTCTATAAAACAAACAAACAAACAAAAACAACAAAATAGTTTAAAAAATAGAAGAAATTCTTGGTCACCCTGTTAGATTCAAAGAAGGCTCAAAAAAAATAGGAAAGTATGAGGTTTTTGCTCCTCAAGACTTCCTGTTTCTTTTCATACTATTCAGAGCCACATTATTCCAGAACTTCTTCCATCCAAAGAACTTCACTACTTTACATATTTGAATATTCCTCCATTGGCTTCTTATGCTTCACTCTGAGGTAAGTTCCAGATGCACCTCTCATAAAACAAAACAAAACAAAACAACACAAAACAAAACAAACAAAAAAATCAATCTTGCATAGCCACTTTAATTGTTATCACATATTTTCTTTTTGTCTTTGACCATGAGACGCCTTAAAAGAAATCTACCCAGGGGCTGGAAAGATGGCTCAGCAGTTAAGAACACTGGTTGCTCTTGCAGAGGACCCAGATTCGGTTCCCAGCACCCACATTGTGGCTAACAACCATTTGTAATTTCAGTTCCAGGGGACCCGATGCTCTCTTCTGACCTCCGTGGGCATTGCATGATACAGGTGCATTTACATACATGCAGGCAAAACACTCATACATATCAAATAAAAATACTAAAATATTTTTTAAAAATTCAACATGGTTTAATAGAAAGAACACTGAAGCAAGCACTGCTGCTTATCACGGGCACCCGCTAAACCACACACCAGTTTCCTGCTTGATAGTAATACAAGGATAACAGGGATCTTTCCAATTGTAAAGAGCTACATGAACAGAAGGGACCCTCATTTCAGCCTAGGCTTGGATCTAAATCGCCATGAATGATTTCATATGCCTTAGTCATAAGAAGCACATGGGACTGTGAAAACGAGGAAAAAAGTATGTATCAAGAAGAATGTTGAGCAGCACTCTAATGTTCTGTTTTCTCCAAAACAACAACAGTACCTGTGAAACTGCTCAAATAAATTTCTTGGCACGAAATTGAGAAGTGTGTACTTGGTTGTCCTTATTCGGTTATTCACGTAGGTTCTAGAAAACCTTTCGTATTCATCCTTGAAGCACTGGAGGTGGGGAATAACAACTCGGTGCTTTCCTGCCAGTTTGGGGGTCTGGGAAGACTTGCCCCCACAGACAAGCAGTGAGGAATAGTTGTATGGTCGCTCATCTTCACCCCGGGTTCTCCCATTCATCAGCTGGTGCCAGTACTGCCTGGCCCATTGAAGAAGCTCAGTCATGCCCAGGATGCAGTGAGACCTGGGTGGTGCAAGGGATCTGAAAAACAAAGACACATTTCCTGGAAACTTCTGGAATGTTATGAAGGAAAGCACAATTTTAATCTTATTCTATACCAGATAAACATATGACCTAATGGTTCAACACATAAGTAGGAATGAAACCTGTCACTGGAACACCATTACAACCAAATCTTTGCTAAACAAAGCACATACCTTCTTCTTCATGGGCCAAGCATCTGATCATTTAAGCAACAAAAGACAGTGTCTACAATGCCACTCCAAAACATTTCAGCTTTAATATGTGCATTCTCCTTCTTGAAACTGGAATAATGCACATATGTCAGGAAGCTGTCATGGAGCTTAAATGGATAACATGCGACTCACCCAGCCTAAGGCCTGATAGACAGAAAGGAGTCAATGGGACCTTTCTTCATGGATTACAAACATGGCCACAGGTTCTTCCCACCCATGCCCATCAAAAGGTGACTCTTTCTCTGCATACTGATTATTCTTTCTCTACCTTGGCCATGGCCTCACTTTGGCTAAAGGAATACAAAGAAATGGACATAAGCAAAGGTTTGAAATGTGTTGCTTATCAGGGTTTTTCATTCTCACTTCCTCTGAGAACCCTTTTGCCACCACCATGAGCACCCACATACATGCTCACCTTCACGCCCATGAGATGTGAGTCCACTTAGCTCCTGCCCATGTGAGGTGAGGCCACTGGCTACGAGCCAACCACCAAAGCATAAGTGTGCTCAGGGGACAACCTAGAGCAAAGAGGAGCAGGAGTGACCCCAGCTGAACTTGCTGAAATAGCCACCCACCAAGCTGAGTCAACCAATGCTATGCACAAAAATTTAACTGATACATCATTGCTTCCTCATTTTCTTTATTTTCAAGTGTTCTTGTCTTCTAAGATATTTAATCCCACTTAGAATATGAGCCTTTTAATTAGAAAAAAGGAGGAAAGGCTACTGTTTATTAAGAGCTCATTATATCCCCAGTACTTTGCAAAGCATTACCTTAATATTACATCAGTCCTGTAACACAGTAGCCACAGCTGATTCAGATCACATCTTTCCAAAACAGGGTTAGCTGATAACGTGCTTCATTTACCTGGTCTCTGGAGGGCCTGACTCTTGGAATATGTCCCCAAAAGTTCACCCCATGGGTAACGAGCATGTCATTGAATGTGCAGGGCAAGTCCAAGGTCCTTGGCTTCCATCCTTGATTCATTAATGTCATCATTTACATATCTGGGGCTGGAGTTGACCCTCCCCCACAACTCTTACTTGGTAAATCCATAATATGTCCTAACCATCTAAACTGACTAAGTTCTCAAATGAACCTGATTTAAGTGTCCATAGATTTCTTTGATCTGGAGGTAAAACTGGGCTATGTACTGATACTGTGCTAAGCTAGGAAAAGAGAGATGATGAGGACCTAGACTCCAAGAGTTCAAGATCTAATTGAGCTAATAGACATGTACATATCCAAGTGCAATCCTGGTACAAAATAGTATTCAAGGCTCTATTGACATTTAGACAAATTATTTACAGTATTTCCTTTCTAAACTTCATTCTAAATTTATAACCTGAGTATTGATTCATTTTTCTAAAGTATGATACTAATCAGAAGTCAATAGTTTCCCCCTAAGGACATTAAAACTAGACCCAACTTTTACGGATCTGCAATATAAAATATCACCTAGCAGGGCTGGAGAAATGGCTCAGCAGTTAAGAGCACCAACTGCTCTTGCAGAGGCTGTGGGTTCAATTCCCAGCACCCCCATGGCGGCCACAAGCATCCATAACTCCAGTTCCAGGGGATCTGATTCTTTCTCCTGACCTCCACGACCACTACACAACATGGGTGCACTTATACACATGCAGGCAATATACTCATATGCATAAAATAAAAATGACAAATAAAATCATCACCTAGCATCACTGAAAGATTTAATTCAACTAGTCTACTCTTGCTAATGAATCAATGTATACTGGTATACATTGGAACTTAAGCAATCTAAGAAACAGTTATGTGACATCACATGATCCTCATATTTACAGAAAAGGCACTGAAACAAATATGCTTTTTTAAATCCATCAGAACTTTAAAAAGCATGTATATCTGAAACAAAATAATCAAAACAAATATAAAAGCAAAAGATGCATTCATTCATTCATTCATTTATTTTATGGTACTGGGGATTGAACCTGAGGTCATGTACAAGGTAGTCAAGGGTCCTACCACTGAACTAGATCCCCAACTATTTTTGTAGTTTGAGTTTTGAGTCAGGGCAGGCCTTGACCTTGCGAGTCTCTTGCCTCAGCCCCCTGAGTAGCTGAGGTTATAAGCCTGTACTGCATGGCCTAGCTCAGAAAAAGTCACTTTTGACTGGAAGAACACAGCCTCCAAGGACATGCGTTTGTCTCCGGATACTGGATACACAATATATATCCCATTAGAAAAGCAGTCTTATCAGTTCTGTCCATATGATAGGAGGAAATGTTTCACCCAGGCCTTTTGAACCTGTCCTCCAAACAACCTACACACACAGCACTAAATCCATGAAAACTGACCAGCCAAAATAATGCTCGCTGTCTTTTCAATATAATTAAAAAATGTCTATATCAAAACTGTGTTAGGAAAGCCTGGTTTTCACCTTACTATATGAAAATAGCTTAGTTTATAAATCTGTAAAGTGAAGTATAGTTTGAGTTACAAAAGTAGTTCACAGTTTATCCCAAACTCTTTCGCAGAATAAGGACACAAAATAATGCTCCACAAATTAATCCATAGACAGCAGAACAAAATAGCTAATATAATACTAAAAGCCTTTTGTGGATTTTTTACACCACGATCATTAGGTGGCCATTTTGAAAAATTTCAAATCCTTTTTTAGAAAGTTGGAATCAGCATGATTTGCTATTGTTTCTGAAAACTTTAGGTAGGAACTTTTTATTTGCAATCAAGCTATTATAAAGACATGACACTGGATCTGTCTAGTGTCCACAGCCTCGTGTAACAACCTAGATTCTACTTTGGCTCGTTAAATTTCAGAAAACAGTTTCCT
>NW_008341889.1:3643921-3667299 GCF_000622305.1 Nannospalax galili | reverse complement strand
GGGACCAAAAAGGGGGGGGGGGGTGAACTTCTGGTAATTCACAGGGCGACTGACTAATAACCTCACCCTCACAAAAATGCTCCCTTGGTTCACAAAGACAATCAGCTTTTCATAGCACTCTGACAGCCAAGGACCATATTTTCCCCCAAGTCATTGAGTTTCTAAGAAATAATTGCATTACCAAAGCGTTTCAGTGGCTGCTTTCCTCTAGGCCTTCTCAGCATCCTTAAACCTACACCAGATGCTCTGTGAGTATTGAGCATATTGCCTTCCTCCTTCTTTCCTCCTTTTTATTCTCAAGGGACTTCAGTGGATTCAGAGGACAGGCTCCCTGACCCACATTGCCTCCCTTAGCTGTTGACAGTCCTTCCCCTCTTGACATCCCAGCAGTTCAGAATCCCAGCTCCATCCCAGAGGCACTGCTGTTCATGCCTCAAAAGTGGGCCTGGTGGTGCAAGTCCAGAATCTCAGCTACCAAACAGGCTAAGGGTGGAGGATTACAAGTTCAAAGTCAGCCTGGACAACTTATCAAGACCCTGTTTCAATTTAAAAATTTAAAATGGGCTGGGGAAGGCTAGCAGATGACTCAGCGGGCAAAGATGCCTGCTGTCAAACCTGATGATCTGAGTTCAAGCCTGGAATCCACTTGGTGGAAGAAAGAACTGGCTCTCGCGAGTTGTCCTGTGACCTCCATACACGTGCTATGGCATGTGCATGGCTTCACCCGAATTAATCAATCAATAAATGTAAATAAATAAGGTAAGGGTAGAACACTACTTAGCATGCAGGAGGCCCTAGTGTTCAATCCCTAGAATCCCAGCACCATTAAAAAAGAGTGCTATTTGGGTGAGTGCTATTGAGAGAATTTAAGGAAGCTAGAGAGAAGTTGTGCTTTCATAAGACCAAGGGAAAAAGCAGGTTTGGATGGAATTAGCAGACCAGTTGCATGTTTTCAAATTTCTAGTTTAAAACTGAAATCCTTTTGTACTGGGCACTTTTCTTGTTTGAATCAGAAATGTCTCCACCGTGTTTTAAAGCCTTATTTCCCAGATGGTGGTTCTAATTTGGGGGGGGGGGGCTATGAAACCTTTAGGAGGGGAGGCTTAACTGGTAGAAGTCAGGCACTAGAGACAGGTTTGAAGTTTACTATCCTCGGCACCAGTTCCAGCTGCTCTCTGCCTCCTGGTTAGTGGTCATGTGCACAGCACCTGCTGGACACTCCCACCATCATGAATTAAGCATGCTCCTGCCCTGCCTTCTGCTCCATAACAGACTAAGACTTTCTGTGACCATGAGCCAAAATAAATCTTCCTTCCTATATGTATTTTTTTTTATCAGATGCTTTGGTCATGGTGATGTAAAAGTAACTAACACAGGCAGAGTGACTAAGAGGGGTTACTTTAACTGGGAAGGGAGACAAGGACAAAGGGTTAGACAGGGAGAGAGACAGGATGATAAATAATGCCTAGCTGCTATAAAAAGTCAGAGGGAAATGTATTAGTTCAAAAGCCTACTGAAAAATACACATACAGTGTCTGTGCATGTGTATACCTGAAGGCTATATAACAAGAAACACAGGGCTAGACATAGAAACCTCCCTTTGAGTTGTTGGTCAGAGCAGTCCAAGAGATTCCCAAAATTACACAGGCTATTGTTACAGCCCTTGATTATCTCCCAGAACTTCAAGATAATAAGACTGTACTGCTGAAGACAGGACTTACTCTGAACACAGGACTTGGAGCAATGGAGCTGGAACTGCTCTGGAAGCCTCCTTCATGAATACTAGTTCTCACAGTTTTGAAGGACACTAGGTAAGCTGCTAAGGGAGAAAATCAGTGGTCCAACCCCAGCTTTAAAGTCTAATAACCACACAATGACTTAGGACAGCAAACTATATTGGTGCAGTAGTGACACTTTTATCTTGGGGGTAAACAACAGCTAACTAACTGGACTTAAAGCCCACTCAACAGAAGGGAACTCATGCGTGACACTGTAAACCTAGCCAAATACACATGACTGGAGAGGTCATAGATCTTTAAGAAAACACTGTCACATCCCTAGACAAATGTAGTTTCTTACTATATGCTAAATATGGATCTTTATATTTATACACAAGTATGCCAGTCACCACTCATCAAAAAAACTTCTTTTACAATAGACAGAGACTAAAACAGAGTTCCACAACTGGTCACAGACAGAGAATAAGTGTCTGAGAGATGTCCAGCACTATGTGACCATTGACAATGGAATCTCTACACCTAAGGCTCATGAAACATAGTGGAACAAAGGGTAGAGAGAATTAATTTCCTTTTAAGAACACAGAGAATCAACATTTTAAAACATAGATCAAATATTAATAACTGACCTTTCTTAAAAGAAGAAGCAACAGAAAAGTGGGCATACATTTTGACAGGCTAAAAATGAGAAAAACTTTTCATTATGACCCTTGATCCCAACCCTGCATTTTAGAGTTCATCCATTTTGGCTAAAGTTGTAGCAAGCACTTCACTCACCATTTTAAAAAATTATTATTTATTTATTTATTTATTTATTTATTTAGCTTTTGTAATTTCATACAACAGATCTTAATCAAATTTAGATCCCTCTCCCATCAATGCCTCCCCCATACCCCCACTGGACCTCATGTATTCTGCCATACATGTTAAGCCCTATTCATCCAGGTATTTGTACCCAAATGTCCTTCAGTCTAAATGCGTCCACCGGAGTCTAGTCAGACCATCTAGTGATCGTGTGTAAGTCATACTCTCCCTCACCCAGCAGCAATCAGTTTCCAATAGTTCTCAGTCTACTGCCGGCCCGCCACGTATTTCTTTCCTCTCCTTTGGGTCCTTGTTTAATTGAGTTGACATGGGTCCTGTGCTTGATGCCACCATGGCCACAAGCTCACATGTGCAAGCTTCCAGTGACTAGGAAGCTTCTGCTTCCTTGTGTTCATGAACCAGCCCTGGCTCTTACAATCTTCCCACCTCCTCTTCCACGATAGGCCCTGAGCTGTGGGTGGATGAGGTTCCATATAGGAAGGAGTCCTATCCTACACTCTGCAGTCTCTTGTTCTTTTAAACTTGGCCAGTTGTGGCCTTCTGTGTCCATTATGCTCTGTTGTATAAGGGAGCTTTACTGGTGAGAGTTGGGATTATACTACTTACAAGGCATGATATGATGTTCTGATATATGTACATATCGTATAATTACTAAACCAGGCTAATAACATGTCTAACATGCCATTCACATCATTTCTTTGTGATAAGAACATTCAAAATTCTCTCTTGAAGCATTCAATACAGTATTGTTAACTATAGTCACCTTACTTACAGTAGGACATCAGAACTTATTTCTCCTGTCTTACTGTAACTTGTACCTTTTGATCAATTTCTCTCTGTTTCTTCCTTCTCCCCATACCTTTACCTACCTTCATCTATTATCTACTTTTATGAAACCAACTTCAGATTTCACATATGTTTTGATCATCCTCATTATATCTTGACAACTCCAGTTCCTCCCACTGTGTTGATGCAGGCTCAGAGATTAGTAGCATCTCTTAGACAAATAACTCAGTCTGCTAAGCATCTCTTAGACAAATAACTTAGTCAGCTAAAGAGTAAAACAGACACCATTGAGACTCATGGGACATACTGTAGATGAAAAATATCCATTCTATTCTTTACCCTCATCATCAGTTGTCTCTTAAGTCATCTTCAAGCAAAAGCTGGGAAGTTTGAGAGTGGAGGGATGGCTCAGCAGATAAGGGCACTGACTGCTCTTGTGGGGAACCCAGGTATGATTCCCAGTACCCACATTACAGCTAACAACTGTCCTTAATTCCAGTTCCAGGGGATCTGACACCCTCTTCTGATCTCTGTGGGCAATGTATGACATGGGTGCACTCACATATATGCAGGCAATACACTCATACACAATAAATAATTAATAAATAAATAATCAAACAAATAAATATTTTTTAAAAGTTGGGGAGTGTGTATATTGAGTTGAGCTACAACTTTAAATATATTGCTGTGGGTATAATGTAAATTGCTTTGGTCTAAGTAAACACTCAAGTCAATGTATCTGTAGATCCCTGGGAAGTAATCAGTACTAAATAGGATAACACACTGAAAATCAGCAATCACAAAAGACCCAATTTCAACCCCCCCATTGTCTTCAAAGCTCATTTCAATCATATTTATAAACAAACTATATTCTGTTTATTCTGTTTCCAGGCTCCCCTGATAAGAATGCCTTTGGGGCCCTGCTACTTGGTCTGCCAGATCTCTTCTCTAGAGATTCTGATTCAGAGAATCTACAGTGGAGCCCATGTATGTATAATTTTATTAGTACCCAAATCACTTACCAAGAAGTTGAGAGCATAGCTCAGCCTCTGTACTTTTGCAGATGCTGCACTCTCTTCAGAGAGGGCTGGTCAACCAAACCATCCACTCACCACTCAGCCCCTGTTCAACTGCTGGCCTGTTTTAGCTTGACTGTGGAGTGAGATTACTAAGAGTTCACACAGGGAGCATGGAGGGGTATTCCCTATTCTGTTCCACTACAACCCTGAACATGGCTTAGTCATCGCCCTGGACAGTGAACTACATGTGGCCCCCCTTTTCAGTTGCAAAACATAGGCAATTGCTCTCTATGTGTCTATCCAGGGCTTGACCAAAGTTCTATGTTCAACAAATATATGTTGATCATTGTATTTTTTAATAAAAGAGGTAGTTGGAGAAAAATACATAAAAACTCAACGTGGCTGCCTTTCTCTTAGAAGCAGGGATCTGAAGAGATGGCTCGGTAGTTAAGAATACCTTTTGTTCTTCCAGAAGACCTGAGTTCGGTTTGTAGCATCATCGTTAAGTGACTCACAACCAACTGCCTATAACTTCAGTCCCAGAGGGTCTAACACCTGTGGCTTCCATAGCACTTGCAATCACATGCATGCACCCACCCACAGACACACACCTACATGTAAATAAATAAATAAATAAATAAATAAATAAATAACTCTTAGAAACAAGAATAAAAGATCTGAGTTTGTGAAAGCAGAAGTTGTTCCTTCTGGCTTATGATTGCACCATTCTTCTGTTTTTAATAGCCCTGCTCCTCCAGGCTGGAGAAACTCTTTCAGAAACATAGTTTTCCTTGCTAGTGGGTCTTTGAATTGACACTTTGAGAATTTCATACAATATGTTCTGATCGTATTTAGATGCCCTCCCCTGCCTGCACTCCCCTTACTATCACCCACCCGAGTTCATATACTCTATTATACACAGCTAATAATACATATTATTCAGCTCTTAAAAATGAAATTATGAAATCACACATCAATGGAAGGAACTGGAAATAATCATATTAAGTGAGGTAACCCAGACCCAGAAAAGCAAATGCTACATGTTCTCACTCATAGCTGGATGCAAGCTTTGAAATCTTAGATATTCATGCTTCAGTTGGAAAATCCCAAGAGGTCAGGAAACTAATAAACAGCCACAGTGTGGGGGGAGGCTTCATGGGAGGGGAGACAGAATGAAGAATTTTAAGGTCAGTAAACAGTGTAGCACTGATTATGTATATAGACACTAAGGCCAGGTATCAATGTCAATTTCTGACTCCTCCACTTACCAGCTAACCTTGCTCAAATGGTGGTTATGAGCATCAGACAAATATTCAAATCTCTTAGAAGAACATGTGATCCTTTGTAAGTGCTAAGCAAAAGTTAATTATTGTTATATTGAGAGCATGCATAGGTAACATTAACAACCGTACCCAAAATACTCATCTGTGTTTAATTTTCTAAACTCTAATTCATGCTCAATTATCTGGTCACACTCCTCTTTTATTAACTTTGCTCTTTAGTTAACTAGAGAGTGTTCTAAACAATTATCTAATCATGAGATGGTAATTTGAGATAAAGGTGAAATAGATAAAGGACTCTCTCTCTCTCTCTCTCTCTCTCTCTCTCTCTCTCTCTTTCTCTCTCATCCCCAGGGGCAAGTCTAGCAACTGGGACACAAAAGCTCTAAAGAGCAAGTTAATGTGAAGCACTTTTTCTAGAAGATATTAAAAAGGAAATCTTTCACTGGGCGTGGTGGCGCACACCTTTAATCCCAGCACTTGGGAGGCAGAGGCAGGTGGATTTTTGTGATTTTGAGGCCAGCCTGGTCTACATAGTGAGTTCCAGGGCAGCTGGGGCTACAGGGAGACCCTGTCTCAAAAAGACCAAAAAAAAAAAGAAAATCTTTCACCACTAAAATAACTACATATAGTACTTATCAAGTTATTTACTACATGGAAATCACTTAAAAACAGTCTTCGAAACTCTGTTTCCCTTGAGGAATGCTGAATTTGGCAAGTTTGATGCAGAGAAGACTACGAAGACTACTAGAGGTAAATACCAGATAATGAATTCTCTTGGGCCCAGTTAACAGTTAACATTTTCTGAGGTCCTCACTAGCTAACAAACAGCTTAAAATATACACATGAGGTCATTCATCTAAAAGACAAACACATTCTTGTGTCTGGCCATTTCAAGATGTTCTGCTGTGTCTTTCTCAGCACCATCAGAATCTCCTGAACCTTGGCTCTTGGGTTCCTAATCCAGCAGGGATAAGCTCAAGAACAAACCTGTTTAACAAGCTTCACCCATATTATTGAGAAGCCCATCTTCTTTGAGTATATGGACCAAACAATGCACCAACAGCTTGTCAGCTGATATAGGCAGAACTCATGTTTAAAGACTGAAATGAACTGAAAGAGTGAAGGTCAAGTTTACACACGCGCGCACACACACACACACACACACACACACACACACGCACACGGGAAGGATAGTAATGAGGTCTTAAGGATTGATTCTTCCAGTAGACTTAATGCTGTTACTACTACTATCAACCAATGTTCTCAAAAGCTTGGAAAGGAAGAACGATACACACCGTGATGGAATTATAAGTCTTCTTCACAACCAACGTGAGAGAACATAGTGAAATATCAAGGTTCTTATGTGCTCCAAACCTTGGTTATCTACCAGGGTTAGTAACAAGAGTAGAGAAATTTAGAGCAATGAGTTTCTGAGTATGAGCTAGGACCACCTTCATAGTAGATTCATCACAGGAACGTCGTATTTCATTGGCTGTACGTCAGAGATAGCTGTGCATCCTGGTAAAACTTGGGCTTACTGCTGTCTGTATCATCATGACCCACTTGTCCAACACTCTCCACAGGAGGCTCATACCTCAGGCTTACCCTACAGGCAATGGCTATGAGACTGCGTGATAGCTTTGTTGCTTTCTTTGCTACATCAGGTACCAAGATACTATGCTAACATGGCTCCCTTAGTAATGATTATCTTGCTACCTACGAAAGCAAGAGCGCCTGTTTCGCCTCACATACTCTTTGGAAAGAAGATAAATATAAAAGCATATGTGGATACATCTAATGTAGGGCTTTGTGATTACAAAAATAGGCTTCTTTAGTAGGAAAGCTGTGAATATTGAATAATGAAGTTAAATAATCTCCCATGTTCTCCACTGGGTAGGATAAATCAGATTTTCTGAATGAAATCACCCTGGGCTTTTGAGTGCTATCTAATATCTGTTCATTGAGATTATCAAACTAAATCCCAAGTAGGCATACACATTCTACATTTTAATTATATATGAGGCCAGTCAAGGGTACCATCTCACACAAAGCATTGCCTTAAAATAATTACTTTGATAATTGGTGAGTGTTATCAAGGGAGGAAGTGTTTTCTAAGGTTATAAAAAGCTAAGTCATGGCGCATGCCTTTAATCCCAGCACTTGGGAGGCAGAGGCAGGTGGATCTTTGTGAGTTCGAGGCCAGCCTGGTCTACATAGTGAGTTCCAGGACAGCTGGGGCTACAAGGAGACCCTGTCTCAAAAAGACAAAAAAATAAAAATAAAAAATAAAGCTAAGTCATACTTTCACCTTTACCTCTAAGAGAAAAGTTTATGATAGTTTTGTCATTTTTATGATTAATTTTTATTAGTTTTAATTATACATATGTGTGTAGGTAAGTACACATGTGTGCAGGTGCCTGCAGAGGTCAGGGTCCTTGGATTCCCCTGGAGCTGGAGTTACAAGAGGTTGGGAGAGACCATCCCTATGTAGGTGGCTCAGGTCCTCTGGAAGAACAGTACATGCTCTTGACAGCTGAACCATAGGAAAAGCTCAACTTGAATCAAGTGCATTGCTTTTATACAGCTTTAGAAATGAGTGCTTAAACTAAGCTCATTCCATTCCCAGTTCATTCAGCAAGCATGCCCTGAAAACCCAGCACCTGCTGGATAGTATGGCTGTTACTGGGCAAGAGAGAGGGAAGATTCTGGCTCTTCATCACAGAAACAGCCTCTCAGACTGGGAAAGCACCCCCACCTGACACATACACCCTACCGCAAAAGTGAATCACACTT
The DNA here is from genome assembly GCF_000622305.1 of Nannospalax galili. Lineage (NCBI taxonomy): Eukaryota > Metazoa > Chordata > Mammalia > Rodentia > Spalacidae > Nannospalax > Nannospalax galili. Next base: position 3,658,857 of record NW_008341889.1, on the reverse strand, counting down.
CTGATGAAGGGTCAAATTAGGTTTTTCAAATACAGTAAGTTTATTTTGAAAGGCAAAGGAATAAAACATGACTAGGGTATCTAGATGTATTGTTTTGTGCTAAGAAAAGTTATTAATTTTTATTGTTTCCAAGCATCTATTAAGTAGGCATTTCCTTCAGTTTTCTCATGTGAAAATAAAGCATTTACATATAAAACATATATTTATGGCATATACACAGTATACATATTTACATATGTGTATAATCCATATTTATACATGCAGATATATGTAAACACATAGATATATTATGAATGCATACACATTATGTTTTGTGTATATGATGCCAGGTTTTGAACCTAGAGTCTCACAGATGCTAGGCAAGCACTCTACCACTGAGCTAGACCCTAATCCATATTTTATGCACATGTATTCCTCAGTTTGTGGTAGGGTTATGGCCCGAAAAAATAATGGCCGAAAAATGTTACCCTAAGGTTGAACAAAATCATCTAGCTTATTTCACGACACAGTGTGGAGTCTCTCATGTGATTTATTGAATACCTATATCCACAGAACACTGACTGTGTAATACCAACTGTTCGTCACTGTGACTATGCGGCTGACTCTAGCGGATGCTCACTGTTACCGCTCAGCATCATGAGAAAAAAAAATCAAACCATATATTTGTAGTGTAGGAAAACATCAAAGTTCAAAATCTGAAGTACACTGCATTTTCTACCAGATCTGTATTGCTTTAGCAACCAACTTTAAAACAACAACAACACCAAAAATCATAGTTGGGCCACCATAAGTGGGGAATCATAAACATGAGTTTATTAGATGAATGGATAGATAGACAACAGACAGATTTAGATGGTAGATTCAGACACTGAAAGCGTCAATGCATTTCTTCATCAATAAATTTCATACTCTATTGAAGGGAATCACATCTCTAAATGATTCTCCTTTTGTGAATGTTTAGGATTAAGTTAGTTTTCAGTTAAGGAAAGGCAGGCGAAGACTGCAAGTGTATGTGTATCCCTAGGCTATCCACAACCATAAAACAACCTCATCCATAGGCAAAGTGACTGGCTTCCTTAATCTATTTTTAAAACTGAAAAAACGTAAAATATTGATGACAGCAGTCCTTAATATTATGTTTTGCCTTTGGTAATCCTAGATACCTCTCCAAAATGTTATGTTGTGGAAAAAGACAGAGTAGGGACTGGCGAGGTGGTTCAATGGTTAAGAGTGCTGACTGCTTTTGCAGAGGACCCAGGTTTCATTCTAGCACCCACATGGTGGCTAACAATCCACTGCAACTCCAGTTCCAGGAGATCCAATGCCATCTTCTGGCCTCCATGAGTATTCCACATATGTGGTAAACTTACATGCATGTAGGCAAAACACTCATACACATAAAATAGAAATAAATAACTTTTTTAATTAAAAAACTATTTTGAGATTTGTCAATGTCAATAAGATAATATAAAAATAATAAACATAAGATCATAACAATGCCTACTACTTATAGAGATAAACCATGTTTTGTGCTTGGGACAAACATGTATTAACATTATCCCTTACAATGAAGTGCATAGAACTATCCCTATTTAGTGATAAGGAGACCAAGTCTTAGAGTACTTGAGACGTACACAAATGGCACAGTTTGATAAGTGATTCCTCAGTCCACCAAGAAACAGGAGATTTGGAAGAAAGAATAGAAAAAAACTGAACCTAAGTGATTCAGAGGACAAAAAAACATTAAAGATACACTTCATATGAAAAAAAATGAAGTTAACACACATATTGAAACACTTTCCACTGCCCCTCATTCTCAGGTGGTCTGTCTTCTCTCCTTGTCCAGTTTAAATTTCACGGTCAGCATAAATCCCTTTCTTGTATATTTATACCTATTAACTCCTTTCTCTCTTCCTTCTTGGAAAAACTCCCACCCTGCTTATATTCAAAGCAATTATATTTAAGTCTGTATATATGCTGTCTCAGTACCTACAAGCTGAAAGAGGCTGGGGACAAGCACACCAGCCCAGATTAGTGTCACTTGAAATTCGCAGCCACAAATTCGTAGTCGGCTCTTCACACTGACTGCAGTCCTGACAGCCGGTTAGCTCACTCTTTCATGTACAACTGCTTCACACATTTTGCTTTCTCCTCTAATGTCTAACATATCCTTCTCAATTTTCTTTCTGTTGTTTGTCTTTGTTTCTTTTCTTGATACATTTTTTATTGAATTTTTGTGTATTTAGTACAGAACATCTTAATAATCTTTATATTCCCCTCCCCAATTGGCACCCTCTCATAGCCCTCCAACTGGATTTTAAGAATTCTGTCATTTGTGTTAAGGCCTATCGAGTCAAGTTAGTGACCTCAGATGTCCCTCAGTGCAAGTTCATCCTCTGAGGTCCAGTCAGTCTATCTAGAATATCTCCCTTAAAGAAGGTCAGCTCTTCTCCACCAGCAGTAATCAGCTGTCAATAGTTCTTCGGCTAAGATTGGAGCCTGCTGCCCGTTTCCCTAGTACTATGCTGGGTTTTTGTCTGCTTGAGTCTGCACGGGTCTTGTGCATGCTGACAGCATTGCTGTAGGTTCATATGAGCAAGTTCCCAGGAGACCGTAAGACTCTTACAGAGTTCCACAACTGATCACACACAGAGATTGTCTGTGAATTGCCCAACCTTAAGTGACACATCTACAATGGAACCTCTACCTAAGTCTCAAGGAACATACTGGAACAAGGGGTAGAGAAAATACTAATGCATCACTCAACTCTCATTAATGAAGCTCCTTCATGTAACAGAGGGCCATGAACACAAAAGGACACAAATGACCAAAGTGTAGAGAATAAAATTCTACAGAGTGTGGGCCCCTGGACAGGACTCCTATATTGTATCTTTTTACAAAGGAAAGCAAAACCATCAAAAGATAGCTTTCCCATTTTTAATGGGGGTTATTTGTGGTTTTTTGATGTTTAGTGTTTTTAGTTCTTTGTATATTCCAGATACTAACCCTCTGTCAGAGGTATAGCCGGCAAAGATTTTTTTCCCATTCTATAGGTTGCCTCGTCACTCAACTGATGGTGTCCTTTGCTGTACAGAAGTGTTTTTATTTCCTGAGTTCCCATTTGTCAGTTGTTGGACTTAATGAGTGCACTATAGGAGTCGTGTTCACAACGTCCTTTCCTGTGCCTAGAATATCCCCTACTTCCTCCTCTATCAGATTCAGGGTATCAGGTCTTATGCTAAGGTTCTTGATCCAGCTGGAGTTGAGTTTTATGCAGATTAAGAGCTAGGGATCTAGTTTAATTTTTCTGCATGCAGCAATCCAGTTTGACAAGCACCATTTGTTGAACATTCTGTCTTTTCTCCAGTGTCCATTTTTGTCCATTTGTCAAAAATCAAGTGGCTGTAAACGCGTGGATTTAAATCTGGGTCCCAAATCTATTCCACTGATCAGTTTCTTTTTTTTATGCCAGGACTATGCTGTTTTAGTACTAGAGCACCGTAGTACGTAATTTGAGATCAGGGATGGTAATGCCTCTAGCAGTTCTTCTATTGTTCAGGGTGTTTTTGTGTGTGTATTTCCATATGGAATCTGAGGTTATATTGTAGAGTTCTATGAAGAATTGTATTGAAATTTTTAATGGGCATTGCATTGAATCTGTAAACTGATTTTTGGTAAGATGGCCATTAACAAACATTAATCCTACCAATTCATGAGCATGGGAGGTCTTTCCATCTTCTGGTATCTTCATTTTCTTTTTTCAGTGTCTTAAAGGTTTTATTATACAAGTCCTTTACCTCCTTGGTTATATTTATTCCATGATATTTTATGGTTTTTGAGGTTATAGTGAATGGGATCATTTTTCTGATTTCTTTCTCTGTTTGTTGTTGGTATATATAGCAAGGCTGCTGATTTTTGTGTGTTAATTTTATAGCCTACTACTTTGCTGAATGTGTTTATTAGCTTTAGGAGTTTTCTGGTGGAGTCTTTAGGGTCTTTCATGTATAGAATTACATCAAATGCAAATAAGAATACTTTGACTTCTTCCTTTCCAATCTGTATCCCCATTTATCTCCTTCATTTGCCATTGTTTTAGCTGAGACTTCAAGTGCTATACTGAACAGGAATAGAGTGGACATCCTTTCCAATTAAAAAATGGGGCAAGGAGTTAAATGGAATTCTCTAAAGATGATACACAAATGGTTGAGAAATACTTTAAACAACATCTTTAGTCATCAAGGAAATGCAAACTAAAACCACTTTGATATTTCATTTTACCCTACTCAGAATGGCTAAGATCCAAAAAACAAACAAGGACCAAGGCTGGCAAGGATGTGGAAAAAGAGGAACTCTTATCCACAGTTGACGGGAGTGCAAACTGGTGCAGCCACTATGGAAATCAGTGCAGAGATTCCTCAAAAAGCTAGAAATAGGTCCCAGCCTCACCAGTCTTGGGCACAGGCTCAAAGACTATATCCTACTACAAAATACCTGTTCATCCATGTTCAGTGTTGCCGTTTTCACAACAGCCAGGAAATGGAAATAATCTACACATCCATCAACTGATAAATGGATAAGGAAAGTACAGTATACAGTATACAGTATACAGTATACAGAATACAGTGGAATATTATTCAGATGTTAAAAAATAAAATTATGAAATTTGCAGGTAAAAGGATGAAACTGGAAACAGCCTGAGTGAAGAAACCCAGATCCAGTAAGAAAAACATATGTTCGCTCTCAGGGCTGAATGCTAGCTTTGAATTCTTACACATGCGTGTTTCAACTGGAAAGCCCAGAGAAGTCAGGAAGTTAATAAAAGGCCATGGAGGGGGGTTAATGGGGGGAGACAGAGTGCAGTGATACAAAGAGGACAAGGGGAATAATGGAATAAGAAGGGTTAACTGGAGTGGGGAATGGGAGGCCAGTGCAGAGGAGGGGGTATGGAGAGGGACAAATAACACTAAAGTCCTTTAGAAAAAGTCATATGGAATCCTACTACTATAGAAGTTTCTTAAAGTATATGAATACACATTATAAAAAGAGATTAAAAGGAGTTCCCTTATAACAAACAAGTGGACACTACCCTAACTAAACACCAGAGGCTAGCAAAGTAAAAAGCCCAATGCCAGAAATTATTGCTTCTTTTAAAGTTATTGATCAGGGGTCCCATAGACCCTGAAACAATACTGGCCATTGTCCCTGTTCTTGGTTACCCATCAGAGCTTGACAGTAAGACCCTATTGCTGAAGACACTGCATGCATGATCTGTAGAACGAACAAGGAAAAGTCAAGCTGGTGCTGACTTCAAAGCTTCATTTCTACTGGCTAGCTCCCATAGTACAGGAAGGTGCTATGCATGCTTCCGGAAGAAAAAATTAATCACCAGTCTTAACTAGCTGCAAATCCTACATGCTTCAACGATAACTGGCTTGGCAAGATATGTCCTCTGATATAAGAGTAGCATGAATATTATGGGTGTTACCAACTACTTTCTAATTGGATTTAAGGCCTGCTTCATAACATGGAGCCAATACCTGACATTGATATCAGGTCTAGGAATCTGTGGCCATAAGGGAAAGTCTAATATTTTAATTCTGCTAAATATATATAGCATTAAACTGACTCCTAATGTCTTGTTATAGCCTTCGATGAATGCTTCTCTCATCTCTCACCAGAGAAGCTTCCTTATGCAGCAGATGGTGATTAACACAGAAAACCACAACTGGCCACTAGGCAGAGAATAAGAGACTACGGAGTGCTTATCCCTAAATTGGACGTCTGTGTCAAACTTATGCCTCCCAAGGCTTGGGGATCATTGTGAAAAGGGGGGGGGGATACTGTAAAAGTCAGAGATGGTGGATGACCATAAGGAATCCCGAGTTTTCTAGATAGCTAGTCAGTTGGTCACATGAACTCACAGCAATGGTGACAACATGCACAAACATCATGTAAGCTCAAGCCAGAAAAAATCCCAGCATAGACATGGGGAAGTGGGTAAAAAACCCAAACCCTACCTATAAACTATTGGCAACGATGGCTGCTGGAAGGGGGAAGAGTCAGTCTCTTTTAAGAGTGAGACTCGGTAGGTTAATCAGGCTCCTGGGGATGGATTCACACTGAAGGGCATTTCGGGACACAAATTTGACTCTGTGGGGTATGTGTATGTGTGTGTGTATGTGTGTGTGTGTGGGTGTGTGTGTGTGTGTGTGTGTGTGTGTGTGTATGTATGTGTAATTGAGTACAAGAAATTTGACAGGGTGTAGGAAGGGGACTAGGGGAGGGGATCTAAATACAATCAATCAAATTATATTGTATGAAATTCACACAAAAATCAATTAAAAAGGGGGGGGGGACAGCTTCCACAAGGCTCTTGATCTATCATAAGCATAGGCCTCTGCCCAGAACCCACACTCCTACACTGAGCTGCCCAGAAGGCGACCAATCTCCAGATAGCCACATGACAAACCAAGCAGGCTACTCTATGATCAGACTGGCTCCCTTGGAGGTCAGCTTTGTCCACTAATGGCTGCTGCATCCTTCTGGAGGCTCAGCTCCAGAGTTTTAGGACTCTCCTTGGTTATGTCTTTTTCTCATGCTCCACATTCACTCAGTCAGCAAATTCTGTTATCTCTCCCTTTAAAGTATGTTCAGAATCTTATCACATCTTTTGCTTCCATCAGCATCCCCCTAGTCCATTTCCATCAGCCTGGTCCTTTTATAACCAGAGTTAGAGCTAGACATTTCCTTAATGGAAACTCTCTAATAAGTTCCATATTAATTGTGGCAACATTTATCTGCACATGATCTGCCTCCCATTATCCTCCTTCTGTGTTTTATTTTTCATTGAACTTTGGTGTCATTTTCTTCTTGGAATGAAAAAATGAATGAATAAATGAAACAGCACCCTTCATATATACAGGATGGCACACTTCCCTTTAGCAATCTTAGACACACCGGGTTAGACTGCAATAATTAGCTTTTATTTTGCATGCTAGAGTTATCAGACCACACATTAAGATCTGAGCATGTAGCCCTGAAACAGACATTAATCATATAACACAACAGCAAAACATAACAAAGGAACTAAAACAAACGGAACCAATTCTTTAAAAATAGCTGAAGACTTTAAATCTCATTGTTTTATAACTCTCAGGAAGGAAGTTTTGAGCAGCCCAAAATTTCAGGCAGTTTAATACATTACTGAAAGTACAAAACTAGCTTCTTTACCTCGGGTGAAAATCACCATACAATGTTTACCTGATTTCCCTCTAGTTGACAAGGCATTTTGCATACATTTTCTTTGAGAGTTCATCACCAGTGTTCTGGGAACTGAAGTACACAGGGATGATTTCAGACATGAGTTTGAAAGGTTTTCTCATTCTGATTTATTTATTTTTATATTATGTGTATGAATGTTATGCCTGCATGTGTGTAAGTGCACTCATGTCCTGCAGTGCCCGCAGAGGACAGAGTAGGGTATCGGATCCCCTGGAACTGGAGTTACGGATGTTTGTTAGCTGCCATGTTGGTGCTGGGATTTAAACCTGGGTCTTTTGGAAGAACAGCCAGTGCTCTTAATGCTTGAGCCATCTCTCCAGCCCCAGTTTTTTACATTTTGAACATCTCCATGAATATTCACATGTGATTTGATAGGCTTACACAGACACACAGACACAGACACACAGACACACACACACACACACACACACACACACACACACACACACACAGAGGTATCTAAACAGATGCTGTTACAAAGAAGCAACTCTTTTAACTACATTTAGTAAATGTAAATGAACTAAATTACTACTTCAATGGTCTTCAGGGAGTAGAAGATAAAAACTAGAAAGAGTGGCTTAGTGAAATCATTTCTGCAGCTTAGGGAGTTCCTGTCCTTCTGTTTAGTAAGTAGGTACTGAAAAGCTACCATTGGCCAGCCAGGCCCTTTTCTGCTCACTGAAGCCAAAGTTCTTGCCACAGACTAGCAAAGGGATCAGCAGGAGCCTCAGGAGAGTACACCATCAGCTGAACCTCAGAGACTAGCTGCCGTGAGACAAACAGAGGCCAGGTAAGTCTCGAAGCAGAGAAAAAGAAATGACAAAGCATTAAAATTCCAGCCAATAAATAAATGTTAGTTCTGAAATGAAGTGAACATACAGATAACTGTTCATTTTGAAAATGAAAGCCAAAGAATCTTGTTAAACCAGCAGAACACTCCTACTGAGCTTTACCTATCCAGTCTAAGGAGGACAAATTCCTGCTCCATGTGCTTAGAGCTATGTGTACAAGTGAAAAATAAGATAAATATGCCAGATTGTGGTTCAGCCTTGAGAAGATTACTCAGGGGTTAGGAACACTTACTGCTCCCACAGAAGACCTGGGTTTGGTTCCCAGCACCCACATCAGGCAACTCAAACTCACATGTAACTACAGTTTCAGCAGATCTGATTCCCTCTTCTGGCCTCCACAGGCACCTACACATTTTGATGCATGTAAACTCATGGAGAGAAACAAAAATTAAATTTTAAAAACAAACAAACAAACAAAAAACCAAGATGGTAAGGCTTGGGAACTTAATGTAAAAACTCAAATTTAAGGAAGGAAATAAACTTAAACATCCAACAAGATATTTCATTTTATATACAAGAAAAGTGAGATTGAGAGAAACTGATTTACCTGATGTTACACAGTTAGCTAGTGGCTACTTACCTCCAGTTAACACTTTGACATATGAACTTCTATTATTCATAAGTATGCATTTATTTATTAATATGTGAAGTACTATAATTGATTTTAAACATCTTTTTATGATCATCTCTGTTTGTGTTATTTTTTTTAGAATCAGAAAATGGATCTTCATTTTAATATTTAAAGTCTAAAGTTGACTTGAATCATAAGTTTATTACTATGCACTCGTGAAATCTATGCTTATGGAGAAAAGCATAATCTGAAGTTAAGATATTACTTCTACATTTAAAATTCAGGAAAAAGATTTAATCCTTTAAGTTTTTATTTATTTTTCACTTTTAAGAAAACTCTCATAAAATGTAGGACCAGTCTGCTGCCTCAGCGGGGAAAGTAACATTCGCACTCAGGCCTGCAAATAGTGTGTCTACGTTATGTTCAACATTCTATCCACTGATGTTGAAGATTATATACTAAATCCTACTTAATAGGAATTACCTATTATCAATCACAAAAACATTTAATGTACTTCTCTTCTGAAAGAGAATCTGTTGTCAGGAAGCAAATGGTATAAACAGAAACATAAATCTTTAAGAACTGGGCATTGTACTTTGATTGCTTTATCAATCTGTGATCTTAAAGTAGTGATATTTGCAGCCAGCTCAGTGGTAACCCAGAGTTATTAGAAGTGACATAGGAAGGTTCATGGAATTGTCTTTCTTAGAGTACTTTTAGAGCAGACCAGGCCTACTTCTCAAAGCCCAGTGTATGTGCTGGCCTGCTCACTTGATGATCTTCCCTAACTCAGGTTCTCAGACCTATCAGAGGTCAGAATCTCAGAGAGAGCTTAGCAAGCACAGGCTCTGCCTTCATCCCTACCAGCACAGACTCTCTTGTACCTGATGTCTGTAGTGGGGGCTGAGAATTTGCCTCTCTAACAAGCTCAAGTGATACTGATGCCCCTGGTCTAGGGACAACACTGAAAACTACAGACTAAAGCAGCTCAAATCTACCATGGAAAGTCTTACTTTTAATCTACAAATATATTTTTCTCATAAATATCATTCCATGGTGTCTATGCATTTCCATCCCTGTGTATATTATTCTTTAAATAACTCATTAAATTATTTTTCTTATATGCCAGAAATAGTGTGATTATTTTTTGTCTGAGTAAAGAGGAAAAAAAAATTAAAACAAAAGAAAGTAATCTGAAGAACGATAACAGAAAAATACAGTAAATAAGGAAGGTATGGTTAAAGAATGGCCCCCATAGGCTCCAACTATCTTGGCCTCAATTGATGTCCCTGCTTGTAGAGGTTTAGGAGGTGTGGCCTTGCTAGATGAAACAGGTCCCTGGGGGCCAGCTTTGAGGGTTCATAGCCTTGCCCCACTTCCAGCTTCTCTCTGTGCTTCCTGTGCCTAGGTAGAGATGTGGGCGCTCAGCTTTCTGCTCTGACTACCTCCCGCCATGCTTCCCCTCCATGATGGACTCTTACCCCTCCGGAACATAGGTCAAATAAACTTTTCCTTCCATAAGCTGCCTTCTTCATGGTGTTTTATCACAGCAACTGAAAAGTAACTGTGGTGGTTTGAATGATAATGTCTGCCATAGACTCCAAGTATTTGAACATTTTGTCCCCATTTAGTGGTGCTGTTTTGGGAGGTCTTAGAAAGTGTGGAGGAAGCATGTCACTGGGGGCGGGCTTACAGAGTTCTCAAGATGTGACCATGATGGAGGAAGCATGTCACTGGGGGGTGGGCTTAGAGAGTTCTTAAATCTTGCTGACTTAAGCCCTGCTTCCTGTGTCTGCTTGAAAAGTTAAGCTTAGCTTCTGCTTCTCTTCCAGCCATCTCTGTTGCCACATCTTCCTGCCATGACAGATTCTATTTCCTCTGGAAATGTAAACTCAAATAAACTCTTTCTTCTATAGTTGTTTTGGTCAGTGATTCTATCACAGCAACAGAAAAGAAACTAATACAGAATGTAAGTTACTTGTACCTAAAATGGAAAGAATTTGGCCACTGAAAAGCTGTACGCACTTGAAAAATTAAATGTTATAGCAATAAATGACAGCAAGTGTTTTCAAAAGGTCTTTCAAAGATTATTAACCTGAGATATTTATATAGCTTATATATCATACAGCTATATGAATCAAATAAACATACCAAGACTCAAATTTTGAAGGATATCCTTTGAGGCCTATGGCTTTGTTAGACAGATAGACACTCCTTTATTTATTTTGGCTGAACTTTATAAAGGACATTTAAGTACAATGGATGAAAATATAATTTCTGAGATCTAATAATTTGTTTTCGGAAGTTATTCAGAGACTTCAAATATGTCATAAATATTACATAGATAAGTATCACATGACTTAATGTCACAGAGATATGGATTATATATGCCTATTACTCAAGTTGTCTCAACATACATATTTAAATTGTATCTGAGACCTGTAAGCCAAATATGACCAACCAAGTATATAATACACCAATAAAGGACAGATTGAATTGTAAGTGGTATTAAAAATAAGTCAGCAAGCTGTCTGAGCTTGAACTGAGTCACAATAATATGGCTAAATGCAACAAGAAGGTCAGAATCCCTGGTAAATATAAAACCTGCTATGGTGACTGCCTGTGGACAATGGTGAAGAAAATGGAAATCGGCCAGCGGGAGACGTATATAGGCCACAGGCTTCTGGCACTGTGGTTCCTACATGAAAGCAGTGGATGATGGGCCTGGACCTACACCACCACTTCTGCTGACATAGTCTAGTCTGCCAGCAGAAGACTGAAGGAACTGAAAGACCAGTAGACCACCCTTGGTCAACAATAATTGGGTTAATTTATTAACAACAACAACAACAAAGTCAGTAAGAATGATAAATATGCTGGCATGGAATTGGCTTTCTTTGGTGACTGAACAAAATAATGTCTCCACGTGTAATTTTTTTTGACTCTTTATCACTACAGCTGCTTTGTGTGTCTTAATATTTATTTCAATACAGATTAAATTGTTCTTCCTTCATCTACCCTGCTGACATTCATTGGCATACAAATGCAATTGTATAATGAAAATCTCCATGGATTTAAGCAGGGTTAGAAATGCTATGCTGCACATGCACATTTACAGTTAGAATTCAGCTTCCATTTGAGCCTAATTGCCCATTGCTAGAAGGTGAATCTGATCACTTCTGTGGAGGACTAATGTGGCTGTGGAAAAGTGTGTTGTAAGGTGAAACTGGGAAAAGAACAATTATATGAGTGTCACCTCCAGAGATTACTCAATGCCATCCACCCACACATCCACTTTGAATAAATACAGATATTTTAACCAACCATGTTCAAACAGTAACAAATACAACTGTAGTTAGCAACAAAGAACACAAGCTCTGCAAAGATTCACAGTCAGCCACTTATTACAAGCACTTAACCTCTCCAAGCCTTGGTTTCCAAGTTTACAAAATGGAAATTATCACCTTTGTATAAAGTTACCTAATGTTTACTAAGTAGTACATCATGTCTAGCACACTGTCAATAACCCGTTTATTCAACTAATATTTGCTGTGCCTCACTATAAGTCAGAAATTGTTATAGAAACTTAACCAAGAAATTAACCAAGAGGAGAAATGGACAATCTCTGCTTTCTGTCTGTCTATGATTCATTTACTTGACCTTGTGCTAGGTTCAACACTGAGCACTTTATCAGTGAATAAAAGAACCCTGTGAAAAGATAAAATTAGGCTAATCACAGTGTGATAATTTAGGAAAATCGAAAGTCCCATAAAAAAGCTTAGAGAACGGAAAGGGAGAGAGGCTTTCCAGAAGAGAGAGCATTTTGGGCAAGCCTTGACATGCTAGAATCCTCACAGCAGAGAGCTGTAGATGTTGGAAAAGTTATAAAAGGGAGGAAAGTTACAAACACTATTCACTTTGGTAACTCTAAGCAGTTCCACCCAGCTGAGGTTTCAAGTACAAAATAAGTAGTGACAGACAATGAAAACAGAAATATACATAAGAACCGTGGTGAAGTCTTAACTGTTGAAGAGTGCAATATTACATAGAAATTTAGATTTCCTATCAACTATGAATTGGAATGGAGGAAAGGAAAGGGCATCTCATTTTGGAAAACTGAGAAACACTCTTCAGAACAGTTTACCAATAATAACCTTTAGAAATGGAGACTTCCAAAAGCATCTCTGATTGCACTCTTCAACAAGAGCCAATCCCGTGTCTAACAAGGACACTATACCAACTCACATAAACTATTTTCTCATGTTCCCTGCTTGGCCCTGTAAGTCCTGTAGTGCCTGCACGTTTGTCCTCTGACCATTACCAGTACTTTTTCCTTAAAATGACATGTCTCACCCCCGCATTCCTATCCTTAACTCATTTATCCTGACTGTGATGAAATGGAGGCTGGAAAATCATGTATGTCAGACAGGGTACTGGGACCACACTCCCTCACAGCCTGGTTCAAGTGGAATAATTTGGGAGAAGACAGCCAGTCAGACTCAGCTACCCTCCCTTTCAACCGGTGGCTTAGGGAATCTCAAAAAACATGATGATGCTTTAGATTCAGGCATTCTGCTACCTGGACAAAGAAGGAAAGTTGATTTCTTAATTAAGAAACATCACACGTAAGTAAAATTTACTCAAAATGATTCAGTGTAGACACAGGGCATATTAAGTAAGAATTTTATAACCTATTTACAAGCCCTTTTAAGTCAAGTGAAGGGAAAATGGAGTTGTGAAATCATGTTCGATAATCATGAGCACCACAAAATGAAGAAAAAGATTTCTCAACATTAGGATCTGTTCAAAACTGAGTTTCACTTTCTTTCTCATAACCAAGAAAATCACAATTTTTATCATCTAGTCTATATAAAGGTTGAAATTCTGTATGTTTTAATTTTTAGAAATGTGGTTGATTTCATTTTCCTTTCTCAAACATGTCTTAAATGAACAAGTAGCTTTTTAGAAAGATAAACTAAGTAGTATATAATCAGCATCGAATCTTGGCAGATGTGATCAACATGAAATGCAAGGGAAGTAAAGCCAAAGTCAGACCAATAGCTATTACTTGTGAAAGTAGAAGGAGCCTGGGAGCACACTGAACTACACCTTGTTATTTCCCCGGTCTCACACGCTCACCAGCCAGCACAGTTCAGAAACATGGACATTTGACAAGGAGTCCCATAGAACAGGAGAGATGGTGGGAATGCTACAAAGAGGGCAGAGATGGTACCAGCTACGTCTTTCACATTCTCTGACAAACTGTTTTACTTAGTAAAAAATTGACTATTTTTTCCTGACAACCAAAATATATTCACTAATATAGAAAGTACAAATTGATGCCATAAAACTAATAGAAATCACCAACAATCTCACCACCTGAACATGAGAACTATTGGCCTTTTGGTTATTTCTCATCTATAAATTAGTTTCTGTATATAGGGTTTTTTTCATAATTAAGTTATCATTTTGCAACTTCTGTTTTCATTTTTCCTATCAGTGACGGCATTCTGTATCCCTGAATCATCACATTTTGATTTGCTTTCCCAAGTTTCTCACTATAATGGGTGCTGGACTTCTTTGATTATTGGGGTGTTTATACTCCACCCCAGAACTACAGACAATCCCATTTTTATTTTTCTTTGTGAACTTCCCATTTATGTCTATTTTTTCACCAGGGATCATTTTTATAGGGTTTTGAATCTGTCTTAGTCTATTTGGGTTGCCAAAACACCAAACTGGTATAAACTGGGTGGCTTACTAAAAACAGAACAACAAAAGAACAGATTTGCTTCTTAAAGTTCAAAAGGCTGCAAAGTCTGGGATCAAGGTGCCAACAGATGAAGAGGTACACAGAAGACATCCTCCATCTGTCCTCATACAATGGTGCAGGTGAGGCTGTTACTAAGCCTCTCTTTAATAAGGGTCCTAATGATCTGATCACTTCCAAGGCCCCGTCTCCTCATATACACATTTGTGACTAGAAAAACCTACAAATTAAGAAGGGGCCACAAACATGACTACAATGTTTAAAAACAATGCTTTAATATTAACCCTTCAAAGGGGTGTATAAAATATAGAGCCTAATGTTTGCCTTTTTATTTTACTTTTGGTATTTCTCAGAGATGTTTCTGAAAACTGATCATTTTTGTGGCTATAAAAGAAAAAGCTTCTATTGCATATTTGGGAGTATCAAGAAAAATTTTAAAGGAAAATCAAAGCTAATGTGTGTG
>NW_008341889.1:3621077-3643890 GCF_000622305.1 Nannospalax galili | reverse complement strand
TGTATATTTGTGAGTATAAAGAAAAATTTTATAGGAAAATCAAAGATAATCTTTATTGTGTGTGTGTGTGTGTGTGTATGTGTGTGTGTGTGTGTGTGTGTGTGTGCATGTGTGTGTTAGTATGCATTATAATAGTGGACTGCCCACTGATGAGAATTTGTTTACTTATTTACAAATAGGAACAATCTTGCTCAACATTGGACAGTGTTTTAATCTAGAACAATGCCTGACAAGCAGTAAAAACTCAGTATTTAGTGAGTAAATGAATCTTACAGACATTGATCTTAAACTTGTATTTCATACATTCAATAAACTACTAAATCCTACCTTTTTTCATTCAGTATTGCAAGTATATTTCCAAGTCATAAATCTTTCATCGAAAATATTTTGGTAACTGAGTTTTAGGTAGATAGATGATAGATCAATAGATGGATGGCTGGATGGCTGGATGGCTGGATGGATGCATAGATAGATACAGACAGACAGACAGATTAAACAGCTTATTACAGTATCTTACCATTGGAATATTTCAAATATTTGTAACATTATAGACAGCAATGCAATGAATATATTTATAAATCTTCAAATGGAATGCACATAATTTCCTTAGTATATTTCTGGACCTGGGATTAAATAATCCCAGGTTCTAATTCTTATTACCATACTAGTGCCTCAGATAAGTAGAACTAAATTCTTCATTGAGACCTGAAAGGCAGATTCCATTAAGGCCACAACTCATTCACAAAAATCAATAAAAAGTACTGTTACCAAGGTTAAAACATTTTCTGAAATAAGCCCACACAAGATAACACTGAGCAAATACCAAGCAAAATAAATAGATAAGGAAAGTCGCTCAGGGCTATGACAATTAGCCGGGTATGGAGAGAGCGTCCAGCGAACTACCGTTGTTCCCAGAGTTAATAAATTCTTCACTTCAGCACTGATGACTTGTTACATTTATCCTCATCAATTAAATTTTCAGAGATCTTGCTTATAGAAACATCTAAAAAAGCTTTTTATCACACAACAGGTCAAACATGAAATGAAGGCTTTAATAGGTGGACAGTTTTTTTTTTAAGTTATTTCAAAAAATACTGCTGTTCAACAGATGAGTCATCGATCCTATAAAAAAAAATAGATTCTGACCATGTGCCTTCATTTTACATACATCAACAAAATTCAACACCATCCTCTATCCTATGACTGGCCACTAAGTGTGAGAAGTACTCGTTTTTGTTACACCAGGGTCAAGCATTCCCCATTTCCTGTTTCAGACTGCCGATCCAATTTTTCGCCCACGCAATTTAACAAACGTTAAGTTACCATGTTATTTTTAAGTACGCAACCGATGGTTGTTAACTTCTTTTTCAATACACACAACTTGAAGTCATTTTGATAGCAACAAGCTATTTCAATGGAGGTCTCTAAGGTCTGTATCTGAAAGGAAACTAAAAATCTCAAAGAAGCCCTTATCTTTTGGGGCGAACTAGAGTTGGGGTTTATGAAGGAACTGAACTATTCCACACAAAGATCATGAGCTTCAGTTTTGCCCGTAAGAAATCAAAAAAGTTTTTTTCTTTGATGACACTTTTCCTAGAAATGTAACCTAGGGCAATTTAAACTTGGACACAGCAACACTGGCCAGATAGAGCCGGTATCCTGGCTGGAACATCTTTCAAGGTTGGTGGGAGTTAGAGGCTTGCTCTGAGCCCAAAGGATTCATTGTCTCTTCCTTGCAAAGAGCTAGCCAGAAGGAATTTTAGTCTTATTATTACCCTAAATACCTGGTGAATGAGAATACTTTAAACACATTCTTTGTAAAAGTACATGCTCCCAAGGCATCCTTAAGATTGAAAAAAAAAAAAAAAGAAAGAAAAAAGAAAGATTTTTCAGATTTGGGGAATTCATTAACTAGCCCACGTCTCTGTCTACTGAATATGGTGAAATATAACAAGTTTTATAAACGTAAGACGGAGCGTGCCCCAAATAACAACTAAATTAGTGTTTGCAGGAGCACTATATTTTTTACGCATTCCTTTCAAAACTGTTTCACAGCAAGTACCAACACAAACACAGGTACCCTTTTTCTTCCCAAGGAATTAGCCCGTGGTTCAGTCACTGTGCTAGATTATCAACACTTTTTGTTACCCAGGGGAGGAGTACAAACAGTCAAAGCAGCTTTAAACTGCTGGATTTCGCAAGGCAATGACAAACGTGTGCGTGCCTGTGTGAAGGTGCAAGTACGCATAATTCACCTTTCATAAATCCAGCTTTCAGGAAAAGCAATGTCCTATAGAAATCAAGTAACTGAAAATGGAGTAACCCCTTCTCCATTTTCAAGTCCGGTGCCAGGCCGGAGCAGAGAAGCGAAGCAGTCCCCAGCCCTCAGCATAGCCCCTGGCAAGCGCAGCCAGGGCAGGTCGCCCGCGTCCCCCTTACCTGTCCCTCCCTGGGCGCTCATCACCGCATGGTCACCACGAGTCCCAAGGGGCAGAAAAGACCCAAGCTGGGATCCAAAGGGTGGGGGAGTCACGCTTCCAAACCAGCCATTTGTCCTGAGAAAAACAAACACAACAAAACCCACTTCTTGGTTCCCAAACTCTGAGGCCAGTCCGGGAGCCTGAACCCGGAGAAGCCGGAGACCCACTTCTTGCCCTCAGTCCTCCTCTCCTCCCTGGGCTCCTCCGGCGGATAGCCAATCGCCTGCTGCACCGCCCCTTGTCGTCAGTGGGCGGAGCCTGGCAGCTGCCTGGCTTCCAACTCCAGCTGTGGAACCGAGCTGCGGGTCCGCCCAGCGCTGATGTCCCAGTGACCCAGAGCCCGGCAGTCCCCTCTGGATTACAGTTTTGCCAGGGTGTCCCGTTGATGTCCTTACTTTACTTTGACTTTGCTGAACAATTACTCATTTACCTAGACTGGCAATGATTTCTTGGAGGGTAAAGAGATTAAATCTAAAAATTTAATATTGAAGTTGTAGAACTAGAACTCTCTGAAAAGACCCAGTTCTGACTTGGAGTCCTTTGCTGAGGATAACGTGGCTTTGTCTAAACATCTGCCAGGGTCTGCTTGCTTCAAGTTCATTCTTTTTTCTTTTATTTTCTTCAGTTCTACTCCTAAAATAAAAACACAATCTTTCTGATCTCTCAAAACTTTTGCCCAACTAAGTGCTTTAAGAAGGTGAAAGGTCATTTAGAGAATGCAGAACTTTCAAAATAATTCGGAACAAAACCGAAAAAAACGCAGCGTCTGGTTATTGCACTGAAACAGTGCAAGGACTTCCACATCCCTGCTGTTCTGCGCATCTGGTTTCCATTCCCTTGCATGCTTCTCAAACATGCAGCAAGAGCCAGAACACGGATTGATCCTGCCAACGCTTGCCAATGAAGTGCTCACCAGAACCGACCATTGGAACTGATTGTGGGGCTTAAAACCACCCCAAACCAAGAGAGACCAAACGAGTTCTGGCAGTCACTGAGTAGGTACCTCTGCTGGGCAGGGAGGGACGAAGTCTGGGTGTGGTTTCCTGTGATGCCTCCTTCTGCAGGCAAAGACATATCTCCAGAGCTTACTCAAGTGCTGGATAAACCAGCACACTGCCATTTAACATGGCCTCTGAAATTCATGGCCGTAGTAACATTTTTTGCAGTCATGACTATCTCCAACATGATGTTTGAGTTTTAAAAATTATACCTGTTTGTCAAACTTCTGACAACACTTAAAACTTCAGCTACAGGAATGAGCTTCAGTGGAAGGCCTTTCTGGGAAGGTACATACCAGAATGATTCTTGCATGCCACTGGAATTTGCAATCTGTTTGGATTGCTTAAATTGGTGGTTCTAACTGGCCACACTTTAGAGTCTGTGAGGGAGTCTGGATGCCAGAGCCCCACCCAGACCAACTGAACTGGAATCCCCCAAGGCAGAGCTCAGTTTGCCTGTTTTCAAAGCCCCCTTGTGATTCTAATGCTCATGGAGGATCGGGTACCACTGGCTAAGATCAAAATTAATGTCTTAAAGGAAAATCCACATTTTGTTTATAAGTTTAGAATGCAGGTGCTGAATAATGTGAAACTAATACAATGCATCTTCATATATATTCTTTATATATTTGCATATTTCAGTAATATTACAGAAAATATGCAGCAAAATAGATGTCAGAATTACTCAGGGAAGGAGAGAGGCATGATATGAAATCACTAGCTTTCTGTTATTGTCTGTATCATTTGAGCACACAAAAGGAAATTGTACCTCTTCTAAAATGTAACTATGTCTAACCAAAACTTTCTAATTAATACAAATAAACCACTGTTAAATTGGGTTTTCAATGTGTTCAATAGGATTTGTTTTGTTTCCTGATTTGAGTTTTGGGAGTTTGTTTCCTATTTTTTTTGTGTGTGTAAATGTTCCTCTGAGCATTTGCATGTTTTCTCCTGATTGTTCCATATTTTTTTTTTTTACAAAATCCATGAAATTCTTAATTTGAGTCATTAGCTACTTAAATAAAAGTGTTACTCTAAACAGTTATTACTCAAATTATGTTTGGTTTCTCATGATTTTAAAATGTATTCAATTTTAGTGTGCCTCTTACAAAGGTCATGAAAAACTAGTATCTGCAGTATATAATGTAGATGTAAGAGAATTTAATCTTTTCTGCATAGGAAATTACTTATACTCTCCAAATTTATAGCTTCATAATTAGTTGCTAATGGAAATATGTGACACTGGAGTTTATTGTCCAGGTTGGACTTGAATCTAAATCTTAGTTCTGAAATTTTTTAGGTCTATGATCACGGAATGCCACCTGTAAACTGGGTTCAGTAAGGTCTACCTTGGTGTCATTATGCTTCTATGAAGTCAGGTAGCTGAAGTGCTTATCAATAAGTAAAGACATAAGGGTACTTAAAACAAGAGCTATCGGTTCACTGGTGCACTTTTCTCCTCTTCCCTTGAACATTCTCAAGGAACATGCATCAGTACACTAGAATTACCAGAAAACATTTTATAAGACTCTATACATGATTGTTCCTATGGTTAACAATAGGTACTTCTTATCCATTTTTGTGTGAAAGAGGAGTATTTTTGTTCTTCTGGTCCATCGCTTTAACATGTAGCAAGTAAAATGAGGTGAGGTTTGCTTGCTTCGAAATATTTTGCAGATTCTAAAGTGGCACAGGAATTGACTTTTCATGCACTTCATTTTCTCTGTACTGAACAGGGCTGACTCAGGCACAGATCAGGGCAATAGCCATGATTAAGTTTTGGAAGAGAGAGAAGTAGGGGGAGGGAGAGGATTTAAATAAGACCATCTTAAGATTTTCCCTCTCCTATTTCAACCTTAGTACTTTCCAAGTGCTGTTGGACTGTTCCTGTGCTATGCACAGTTCTCAGCAGTGTCTACCTATGTTATCATTTAATATTCTTTGCAGCCCCGTGGCATCAATCTTCATTCAGAGATGAGAGATCCAAGACAGGAAGTGGAGCAAGCTGCCCTAGATAGCAAGACAGGGAAAAGGAACCATAAAATGACAACTTTCCTTCTTGTAAAAACCATTGAAGCTGGTTTCAGCATGTAGGTGCAGAGCTCAGGCCTGACCAAAGCATGACAGAAAGTCTCCCACTGAGCAGAAGGAGGAAGGAGAACGGAGCCTTTCAGACCTGGTGCCATGAAAAGTTATATACTGGACTGAATTATCCACAGGTTCTACCTGTACCAGCATACTGGGTGTAGAGCACTCAAAGTTATAACTAATCAGCTCTGTTTCCCCTTACCTCATGCTGCTTAAATTCCTTTGCCAACCATAAAAGGGGAGAAAGATTTGAGGGTGGCTTTGCCTCTTAGCAGTTCATCATTCCTAATGCTCGTTGCCTTCAATGGACATCATGAAGAAAGTCCTTCCATCAGTAACAGATGGTAGAATGGGCAGAGATCCCATCTGACTCCAGACTTTCAGATGAGCCCACCAACTCATTTGTGATCCTGTCTGTGACATGAATAAAAACACTATCAACAAGACCTTAGCAGAATTTCTTATATGGGGCAATGATTCTTTAGATTAGCAAAAATAATTCATTTGTCTCTTACTTAACCAAAGATAGGTCTCAGAGCTTTGGCTAGAGCAGGTGTAGCTGAGATCAAGAGATAAACACACCTCTAGGTAGTATGTATTTCACTTACTGGTCCAAGAAGCCAGAATTTTGTGGGCTTTGGAAAGGTGAAAAGATATGAAACATTTCTACCTAAAGAAAAAAATGGGATCTAGCCTCCAAGAAATGGCACACAGTCTTGGGCCAGAATTGGAAGAAGACTAAGGTTAAATTCTTCAGACAAATATAACTGACAGCTAAGAGATCTCAAACATTCACAGATTTAAGCTGATTCCTTCTATGTGTTGTGTTCTTTATAAATCAGAACTCCCTAACAACATGCCAGGGCCATATGTGAAATGACAATCTGTCAGCTTCCGGAAGAGTCACATGGGACCTGGAGTGTCTGGAGCCTATCAGGGAATTCCCGTTGCTGATAAAGAAGAGTCTGGGTTCCAAGTTCCCAATGACCACATCAGGTAAGGTTGAATAGGACTGATGAGGAGACTGGGCCAACATATATCCAAGCCTAGTCCCAATTCTCTGTTTTCATACACTGTTGTTACCTGTCTCTACTTACAGCTGGTGGGGCTTTTCAAAGAACTCCTTGCCAGCTGTGGGGATTTTTCTTTAACACATACATGCTGAAAATTAGAGGTTTGCATGAAAAATTGAATTAGATTCAAAATCTAATGGCTTTTCAAAATATAATATTTTTATTTATTTGAGAATTTCATACACTGTATTTTGATCATATCCATCCTCCACTCCCTTCTCCAACTCCCCTTGGACTCCCACCACATTTCCTTCCCAATCTCATGTCCTCTTCTTTTTTCTGTAACCCACTGAATCAAATTAGTGCTGCCTATATGTGCATGGGTATAAGGCCATCCATATTATACATATAACCAACCAGGGCCAACTCTCTGGAAGAAAGCTAACACTCCCTTTCCCAGCAGGATTCAACTGCCAGTAACTCCTCAGCTAGAGGTGTGGCCTCACGATCTTCTCCCCAGCCTATGCTAGAATGCTACTAGCTTGATCTTGTGCAGGTCCTATGCAGACAACCACAACTGCTGTGATTCTTGAGGGTGCATGCCATGTCATGTCCAGAAAACAGTTTTGCAACAGTCCTTATGAACCTCGGTTCTTGGAAAATCTTTCTGCCCCCTTTTCTACATTATTCCCTGAGCTTTGTGGGGAGAGGGTGTACTATCGATGTCCCATTTATAGCTGAGCACTCCACAGTCACTTACTCTCTGCATTTTGATCAGTTGTGAGTCTCTGTGTTAACTGCTGTCCACTGCAAAAAGAAACGTCTCCAATGAGGGCCAGAGCTGCACTGATCTAAGAATTTCAACATTGCATTACTCAGCGGACTCTTAGGGTAACCATATGTAACTGCCACTCTCCAACCAGTTTGGGCACACAAAAATGACAAATTTACAAGATTCAACTAATAAAGGAATGATCATTAGGATCTTTAAATATAATGTCAACCATTACAAAATGTGATGACGTTTTGTAAGAATCGTTTAGTCTTACCACGTATAGCTTTTTATTGATGGTAATTATCAGGAATTTGGAGAAATTATTAGTAGTTATTTAAAATTACATATAGTCATTTCAAGCATAAAACTTCATGTAAAAATGTTAACAGGAGCCGGGTGTGGTGGCACATTCCTTTAATCCCAGCACTCAGGAGGCAGAGGCAGGTGGATCTCTGTGAGTTCAAGGCCGGCCTGGTCTACATAGTGAGTTCCAGGCCAGCTGGGGCTACAGGGAAACCCTGTCTCAAAAAGACCAAGAAAAAAAAGTGTTAACAGGAATAAGTGAGAAACAAAAGTTTTTATACTGTACTATTCCTATTCTGTGAAATTCTTGAAATGCACATACACAGAAAGCAGCATAGTAAATGCCAGGCAGAGGGGAATAGGAAGTAAATGCTAATCGGTACAAGGTATCTTATTGACTTGATGCAAATATTTCTAAATTAAACCATTTCAAAGCATATACACTAGAAGGGTGAATTTTATGGTTCATGGGTTATAGCTCAGTAAAAATAATTGTAGAAGAAAAATGTTCACCAAAACAAACAAAATATTCTCAGTAAAAGTTTTAAGGTGTTTTTATAAGGAGGTTTTCTAATAATTCAAAGTCTAATATTTTACCCAATACTGCAAAGTTTAAAATTTATTATAAAAATACAGTGAAAATTTACACAAAGTCCCATGTATAATCCCACATGAATCAGTTAGTCTACCTCAGTGAGCTATACAAATATTATCATTTTCTGAGTGTCAACACATTGAAAGGTTGAGATTTTCCATGCCACATTATCCTCTTCTCTGTAGTTGATGTGAAACCCATGGGCCTCTGTTAACAGGGTTTAGGGGAACTGGGAAGGAATATTTCTGTCTAAAGGAAGTGTTTTTGTTTGTTTGTTTGTTTGTTTGTTTTTTAAGATGGCAAACTCAGAGGCAATGTGACCTCTGAGGTGGTCAGTTTTCTTTGGGAATCTTGATGTTTTATTTGAAATCTAAGGGATTAAAAACTCATCCTAAAACACCAGCAATAATTTGAGACCCTTAACTCCCCAACCATTGGAAAAAAAAAAAAAAAAAACTGTTGTTTTAATTCCTTTTTTTTTTTTTTTTTTGGTCTTTTTGAGACAGGGTTTCCCTATAGCCCGAGCTGGCCTGGAACTCACTATATAGACTAGGATGGCCTTGAACTCACAGAGATCCGCTTGCCTCTGCCTCCTAGTGCTGGGATTAAAGGCATGTGCTACCACGCCAGCTGTTTTAACTCCTTTTAAAAGAACTCCCTATATCTCCATTTATTCATTTACCTATTCATTTTTAAATATATCTGTCATGGCTGGTGAGATGGCTCAGTGGGTAAAGGAAATAGTGATTTTAGAATTTCAAATGAAGTTTGCAGAACGCCACTCCTCTGCTGCCTGGCTCCCATCTTCCTGTTATGTTGGAAATGGACAAGTGCAAGTTCTGGAACTCTGAGCATCACAGCTTCATAGCCTTCTGTAAGGAGTCTCTATCTAGCCATTTGGAAGCCTTAGTAACAACACAGTCCAGCCACTTGTCACAAAGTTCAAGGACACATTCAAAGCACATAGATGTATGAGCATGAGACACTGTAGGCTTCAAGAATCTTGAGAATATTTTTTCTTAATTTAGATTGTCAAAAACGCAAAAGCAGAGTTGCTGTCATGTTATGTGCTCCAGTGTCAGAGGGAAATGGAAGAAAGATACACAGGAAGGTCATCTGACTTTTAAGATATTTTTTACATATTACTTTTATTTATGTGTATGAGTGTATTGGCTGCACGCATGTGTTGTGCAATGCCCATGGAGATCAGAAGAGGGCATTGGATTCCCTGGAACTTGAATTACAGATGGTTGTTAGCTGCTACATGGGTGCTGGGAACTGAATTCAGGTCCTCTGCAAGAGCAGACAGTGCTTTTAACTGTTGAGCTATCTCTCCAGCCCCTCTTCTGATTTTTAGGAGGAGATAAAAATATCCAAATTCAGCTACACCTGTTGTTTTCTGATAAGGTTGAAGAAGTTGGTGGGGATTTCCTGTTGTACTAACTCAGGCTCTTGCATTTACTACAGAAAAAAATGGCATATTATAAATGGCAAAATTAATGTGAATTCCACATTGAACCTGCAGCCCTGGAAGAAGTCTTCTTTTATGGTGACAAGAACTCAAGAGTGTGACTAAACCTCAAAGTTATTTTTTAAATATTTATATATTTATGTATTTGTGTGTGTGTGTGTGTTTATGTACAGAGATCAGAGGACAACTCATGGAGGTCCATTCTCTCCTCCCAGTATGAGGGTCCCAAGCATCAAATTCAGGTCCTCAGGTTTGGTGGCAAGCACCTTTATCCAGTGAGTCATCTCATGAGCCCTAAACCTCATAATCCTTATCTGCATGTCTCAGTTTGGAACATCTCGCTCTCTGGTTGCTGAGGGCATCCTAGTATCTATTATCACTCTTTCTCATTCTTAGCTGGAAGAAAAAGTGTGCAGAGTATTTATCCAGTAAATATACACTGATAGACTGCTGTGTGCCTAACTAGGTGCTAACACCCAAATATAAAAACACTTGCAAGATACAGTAATAGCTAAGCTGAATTCTGAAGGATGAAGAAGACCCTGTTGAACAAAAAGAGCATGTAAGCATGAGTGTCATATAAGCAAACATTCTAGGTGTGGAGCACTATTGTATGCGGGATATGTTCAGCATATTCGTATTGATATTTAGTGTCAAGGTCTTTGCAGATATTGGAGCATTTGGTATGTCTAAGGTAGCCATGGCAATAATTTGTCATTGGGCTAATAATTTTGTATAGCAAAGACACTTCAATGTTCAAGAAATGAAAGAGCAGAAACAAGAATGGGAAAGGGAAAGGATGCATGCCAAAGTCTTGTCAAGTCAAGCCTCCACTAGTGCGAAGTGAGAAGGAACAGAGCTCCACCCAATAACTTATCAACACTGGCTGAATCCTGCATTGTTGACTAGCACTTCTGGCTTTGTGTCTAAGCAGCTCCTGCAAGACCATGATTTCCAGTCCATTGTAGCCTTCCCTATTGTAAGTCTGCACTTCAGCCACGGAGAGACTGTTCAGCTGCTTTCTCTTCTTGTATTTCCAGACCCTTTTGTGGGAGTGTGGTGGGAGCATGTCTTAGAAATGAGTCAATTGCTTTTTCCTGAAAAGTTTAGTTAGCTCAGTGGAATCCATACTTTTGATTAGCAATCTTTCTGCTTATCTTTAAGATTCCAAAGATCCTTATTGCAATACCAGCCAAGCTCTCTTGTTGTAACACATGGAATGAGTGAGTGACCACCAAGTGCCCAGCTGTCTACACCCAGTCCCACCACTTTCTATAGGGCATTAAGTCTAGTCACCAGGGTGTGGGGAATGCCAGTAATGCCCCCTCTTTCTTTGGTTTTATAGGTCTTGCATGTCTATGTAGAATTTCTCATCTTCTTCAGAGAAAGGGTTTTCACTTCTCTCTGAAGTTAATGTTCTGGGCTACCAGCTCTTCTGGGGTTTCGTGTCACCCATTATTCATTCTTTCAATCATTGCTCTGTTTGTCACTATTATTCCTATCAGCTGACAAATATTTAAGAGCTGAATATATGAATTCTATATACTTTTTAAGAGGGAGGAAGGGAAGAAGAGAGAAAAGACAGAAAGGGAAATGTAAGAAGGCAGAAATTAGGAGAGAAAGAAGAGCACGGAAGGAGATAGATGAGGCAAGCAGAAGAACCCTGGCTTTTGGGTCAAGCAAGGGATGCCCCTCTGTCGTTACTATACACGCTAAACTTTCCCAGTACATCATAAAACACACAAGCTCCTTAACTCCTTAAGCCTTGTAGGTTGGTTCACTCTCTTTTTCCGCTCACAACTGTCTTTTGATGGGTCAGAATTCTATGAATAGTTGTCAAAGTGAGTTTCATTGTCACAGCTGCCTTTGGTGGCCACTCCCTGCTAGTCCCTTGAGGATTTGCTGGGGAGTTTCCTGGTTTTGCTTCTGTTGCTGATGCTAAGACAGTGTGAGGAGGATGGGATTTTTTTCTTAATTAGAAATAAACAGACCTGGGGAGGTGGCTCAGTGTTTAAAGTACTTAATGCACAAATGAGAGGGCAGGAATTCATATCTTCAGAACAACATAAATGGCATATGGACATGGTGACCCACTTGTAATTTTAATGCTAGGAAGGCAGAAACAGGAGATCCTAGGGGTCAGCTAGCTAGCCAGACTAGCCATGTAAGTGAGCTCTGGGTTCAAGGGGGAGACCCTTTTTCTGTGAATAAGCTGGAGAGTTGACTGAGAAAAGCTGCTGATGTCAATCTTGGGCCTCCACATACATGTGCACTCCCACACACATGCAAATATACAATGCACATACATAGCATATACAGGTACATGAGAAATTAATAAAAAAAGATAATAAATATAAACACCCCTTTAGACTCTATCAGATTCATCATTGGCTGATCCCCCTCAGCTGCAAGTAATTTTTCCAAGGACTTTTCCGGTAAGTTCATTTTCGTTGATTTGGTTAAAGTCTCTAGGCTGGCAATTCCCCAATTTTTCTGTCTATAAAGTGTTTTCTATTGTCTCCAAACCACCTCCTTCTGAGGCAGTGTTGCCCTAGCATCTCCAAGGCAGCATGGCGATCTCCTATTCTTTCTTCTGAGTCCTTCTCATACTTTGCTGTGCCCACAGCTGGGATTCACTCATGCTTAAGCACACCAGGCAAATTAGTGGGCAGGAGAAACTGCTGTATCAAAAAACAAGCAATGGGCCAGAGAGATGGCTCACCAGTTAAGAGTACCCACTGCTCTTCCGGAGGCTCTGTTGGGGTCTCAGCACCCACTTAGCAGCTAGCAACCATCCTTAACTCCAGTTCCAGAGAATCTGATGCCCTCTTCTCCTACATGAACATTGCATGCATGGGTGCACCTACATCCATGTAGGCAAAGCACTCACACATAAAATAGAAATGAATAAATAAATTTTAAAAATAGAAATCAAAATCAAAAAAGGAAAATTTCACAAAAGTGTGATAGACTTCCTAAAACCCTTATTCCTTATACGTTTAGGATGATTCTATGTTGAGCTCAGTGGTTATCTTTTAATCTTTTTTACCCTCTTTGCTAAAATATGAATCTGGTTCCAACTTGTGAAGTGCTAATGCAACATACACTTAGAAGAGCTGTAGGACTCAAGTACTGTGAGAGTATAGGAGAAAGAGAATTAATTTTGCCAGTGGAATGCAGGGGGAGGGGTCGCAAAGGTTTAATATACGATTTATCACTTTAGTGGGGCTTAAAACGCCACAAGAATGGCCTGATAGAAAATCAGAGGCAAGGAAGGACTCAAGCTAAATACACCTTTAAGATTTTAAGGAACAAAATTCTAGCCAGACTCATCCTGTAATAAACAAATCTAAAGATAACAGTCTAGACACTGCAGTATAAATGAAAGAAAATGAAGGCTGAAAACTGCTGGGCAGTGAATGTAGACAGGAAGGGATGGATCAAGATTCTGTGCACAGTTAACTGAGTCCGACTGCCAGGATAAGAAAAACAAGACACAGAGCGTTACCCAACACTTTAGGTTTTGGGCCCTACAGGGGCCAAATTTTAATGAGTTACAGTAAAGAAGTCAGTGCGAGTCCTCAGCTATCTCCCTTGATACTTGACCTGGGAAAGCTGTGCTATGAAATCAAGCTAACATATCTTTAGTCTGACAAATAATTCATGACTAAATGGTGACAGGAAACAACATTACTTTACCAGTTTAGTTGTTTCATTGAATCTAGTACAAGTCTCCACATAAATGTCTTGTTATGGAGTTCGAGACCACTGGGAAAAGACCACTGACCCAATTCAGATTTTAATTAGCCAGTTTTATTAGAGCTGCAGCTGGCTGACAGTGTCCAGACACCAGATAAGGGAGACTGTTGCCCAGCTGGGAAGGGAAAGGAATCTTTTAAAGGCAAAAACCACAAGAATTTCTACACACATGAATAATAACAGGGTGGTCCTGAACAAGGTCATGGTGCCCCTAAGTCTGCAGGATGAGCAAGTTACAGAGGCTAGAATCAGCAGGTTAGTCACATCATAGCTAAATATTTCTGGGAAGGGGCTTTTTGGACTTACTGTTATTTT
Source organism: Nannospalax galili (assembly GCF_000622305.1). Classification (NCBI taxonomy): domain Eukaryota; kingdom Metazoa; phylum Chordata; class Mammalia; order Rodentia; family Spalacidae; genus Nannospalax; species Nannospalax galili. Next base: position 3,630,093 of record NW_008341889.1, on the reverse strand, counting down.
AGTGTACTTGTTAAGAAAAACAGAATACTGTTTTGGTTGGTTTCTCTTGAGTAGGCAAGCCGCACAGCTGCATTGTCTGGGTGGTGACGCTCTCCTCTGTGGTCAGCTATCTTTAAAGAAAGAAAACACCCTTCTAAGGGAAAGCAATTTACTAGAACTAAGTTCAGGCCTTGAGCTGGCTGCTTCTCTGGCTTCTAAAGTCTAAGGTGGGTACTTTGTACAAAATGGAGTTCCTCTGACCATTACAGTCTGTTGGGTGGAATGCTAAATTTCTTCCCTTTGAGATTTTGCTGGTCATATATCTCTATCAGTTTATTCATTCTTGGTCCTATGGCAATACAAAGTGAGAATGACTATTCAGGGGCGCAGAGCACAGAGTTCACTTCAAAGGTGCTGGATATTTTCTGCCATTTCCTAGACTGAGCATTAGGTTCTTGCTCTCTCTCTCTCTCTCTCTCTCTCTCTCTCCCTCCCTCTCTCTCGACTGGCACAGTGTTAACTGAGTCTAACCAATTTTTCTGCCTCTCTCTCTCTCTCTCTCTCTCTCTCTCTCTCTCTCTCTCTCTCTCTCTCTCTCCAGTAGGAGACTTATTTTTTGGAATTGGTCACAATTGTGGAAACTGTCAAATCCAAACCATAACCAGGGAAGAGCCGATTTGGAAATTCCAGTTGAAGGCAGTCTGCTGGCAGAATTCTTTTATCTAGAAAGGCCAGCCCTTTCTGATTTACACTTCCAACTGAGTGGATGTGGCTCGGGCACGTTATAGGGAGGCTCATCTACTTCACTGAAAATCTTCCAGTCAACAATTAATTAATCTCATCTAAAATTACATTCTTTAAGTATCTAGAATAATGTTTAATGAGACAAACTGGGGCTGTGGACAAATAAAATAAACCACCATACATGGATTTTTCTCTAAATTATAAATATACAGTAAAATAAAAACAAAGTTACTGTCTTACTTTCTGTTGGAAACTGATATTACAGTTTGGAATATATGCTTTCTCGTTTGACTAAGAGTTGTGAAACCCTCTGTGTACAAATAATTTAAAATTAAAAGACTTACAAACACCCTTTGAAATAAAACAGAACCAAGGTGAAGGTTCGTGTCTAAGATAGACTTTTTTTACCTCACATGCTTGGTCCTGATCTGCATTATCTGTCACCCTTTGATCTAAAATAATGCTAATAAGTTCCCAGCTAAGAGTTCAGAGCATTTGCTGAACAGGTAGGGCCTGAACTGCTTTGCTTAGCACATGCTAGCATTGACTTTCCATATGGAAACTTACTGGGTTTTTGTTTTTGTTTTTTTGTTTGTTTTTTATCTTTTTGAGACAGGGTCTCCCTGTAGCCCCAGATGGCCTGGAACTCACTTTGTAGACCAGGCTGGTCTTAAACTCACAGAGATCTGCCAGCCTCTGCCTCTTAAGTGCTGGGATTAAAGGCATGTACCACCACACATGGCAGAAACTTATTGTTTAAATCCTCACAGGGTATAATGTTTAATGCTCAGATGCAATTGTACCATCTGTCGTCTTGAAGACACGTTTACTAAACTCACAATGAATGCAGGGCAAATTAAACATAAATTTATTTTTTTAACAAAATCTTGCTTTTTAACAATGATGTGTTTATTAAAGTCCCATAAATAAAATTTTATTTCAAATACTCCAGGTAAGTTCATGGTTAAAAGATCCTGATGACAAGTCTTCTATAATTTCTGCATTTTTATGCTCCTTTTCCTATGAAGCCACTAATGACATCACTGAACACTCTAGGTTCCCAGGTTCTGAGGGGTCTTTCGCTGTTCCCCTGATAGACCATTACTGTTTTCATAAAAATCATTTGCCATCATTAGCATATGCCTTTATAATTTAAAAAAATGTTTCTTGTATGCACTTTCTATTAAACTAGCATTTACTAGTGCTAAGACAGAAGGTTTATCTTTTTTATGTCTTGATTTACAGTTTATGCTAAATCTCTTTAATTCAATAATATTTCTTTGTATTAAAAATTTTACAATAAGAGCTGGAGAGATGGGTCAGTGGTTAAGAGCTCTGACTGTTCTTGCAGAGGACCTGGGTTTGATTCCCAGCACGCACATGGTGGCTACGAACCGTCCTTAACTCCAGTTCCAGGGGAAACTGAAGCCCTCTTCTGGCCTCCAAGCCATTGCACAATATGGATGCACTCACATACATACAGGCAATACACTCATACACATAAAATAAAAATAAATAAAATGTTTTTCAATAATTTTACAATAAAATGGATTTATTAACAATTAATTTACAATGGTTCAATGTTTTACCTTAGTTGTCAACTTGATGAGATCTAGAATCTAGAGGAGGCCTCCAGGCACACCTGTGAGGAATTATCTTGATTAAGGTTAGCCTTTGAGATTGTCTGGGAGGGATTATGTTGATTAGGTTGACTGGTATAGGAAGACCATCTTAATCTGGATGGGGATCCTAGACTGCGTGAGTGAAGGGGGTGGACTAAGCACCAGCATCCATCACTCTCTGCTTCCTGATTGTGGGATCAAGCTGTGGCAGCTGCTTCAAGCTTGGACTTCCCTGTCATGACAGACTGCATCCTTGAACTGTGAGCTACACTAAACTCTTTCTCCCTTAAATTGCTTTTGTTAGAATATTTTATCATAGCAAAGGAAAAGAAACTTAAGACAAATGGTATCTATGCTGCTTGGGTAATTAAAAAAATCTTTCATTCTCTCTACATACTTGCATGTGTCAAATGAATAGCTCTGTTTTACTATCAAGAAAGTCAAGACATCCTTAGCCTTCTTAAGTTATATTCTGAAGATGCTGATAGTCACTGCTGAAGTCTGGATTGAATTTGACCTCTGGTGACTTTAACGTTTGAAAGCCTTGGTTTCCTAATAAGAACTTGGATCAGACCCTTTGTAAGTAATCTAATTACCTGTAATTAGCTGACCCAATTTTTGTTTCCACTTCTGCTCTATAATTTAGCAGCAACGTCAACAGGACTGTCTTAGAAAAGCTGACCTGTCTCATATGTATCTAAACATTTTTCATAGTACTGTATACAAGACTGCCTCTATTCCTAGCTTCAAAATTTGACTTAAATTTACTGACATTGGGCTCTATAACCTATCTTTTTCATTTGAGTGATTTCTTCCACTTGTTATATTCATCGATCCCTGGCTATGGATACTTAACCCATATTTCAAACCCTGTTTTTCCTTGATCCAAATGTTTGTGATGCCTTAATAGGGAGTTCTGCTTCCTCTGAACTTCTGCATGATTAATTATATGACATTTGCTTTTAGTTTTCTTTTGTTTCTAAAACTTAACTGGTCTAAAAAAGGTAAACATGACACCAAACAAATTTACAATGTCTTACTATTTAGAATAAATTACAATTTACCATTTTGAATTACGTGCCTCCAAGTCACTTGCTTCTTTGATGAACTGTTACTGCACTAAAATTAAGTCATATGTCTATGTGTAACTTCCAGATCTTTTTAAAAAATGCATTTTGAGACTGGAGAGATGGCTCAGTAGTTAAGAGCACTGACTGTTCTTGCAAAGAATTGGGGCTTGATTCCTAGCACCCACATGGCAGCTAACAGCTGTCTGTAACTCCAGTTCCAGGGGATCTGATGCCCTCTTCTGACCTCCTCAGGCATTATACAACACAGGTGCACTTATATGCATGCAGGCAATACACACAAACACATAAAGTTAAAATATAAATGAAAAAAATTGATGCATGTACAAACACCTCCTTGTTTTGTTTTTGTTTTTTTTTCTTTTTGAGACAGCATCTCTGTGTAGCCTCAGCTGGCCTGGAACTTGCTATGTAGACCAGGTTGGCTTTGATATCACAGAGAACCACCTCCCTCTGCTTTCTGAGTGATGGGACTAACAAGCTTGTCTTGTATTTTGACAAATGTTCATGATTGTTATATTAATTAGTAATATATAGTTCCCCATCTTATATTCTAATAACTGAAATTAACATCTATTATAATTGATGTAGAATATATTCATGACGTGGGCATACAGCATTCTATTACATGACTCTGTTACTTCATTTAAAATTCCTGTGTTACCAGGATATGTATATCCTAAATGTATATGTATACTGTATAGTGTATATGTATACTGTATGTTACAGTACTTGGCTTACGAGAAAAACATCCCTTCTACTATATTATATCTTGGTTTTTAAAGATATTTTAAAATAATGTTACTCAGGATATAAAATAAAAACTAAATAATGACTGCAATGATAAACTATCTTTAAATTCCTATGAAAGAAATGTTAAATTCCCCCAAACTAGAAACTATATACTTAAAGACATCATCGAAAATTGGTGTTGCTGGGTTACACTGACCAAGGTTTAGAAAAGAAGGGGAAAAATAATAACTTAAAAAAGAAGTATCTCAGTCATTCTGGATAAAGCCTGAAGTCTTCCCAAATTTCAAGCTCATAGATTAATGCTGATTGACAGAACAAATGCAGGCCAATCTCCCTGTGCTGAGATTAACAGACTTGGGATAACTATGAAGAGGGTAACTGGAGTTTCATTCAGATGGTTCTTACCAATGGACTACCCATATGGAAGGCCTGGAAACACCTGGAGTCCATCGATGAGGAAGAACGGGTAGAAGGAAGTTTCTTTTCTTGTTTCCTCAGATAAACCAGGGCAAGCTGGGTAAATCTGCACGTGCTTTTAATCTCTGGAACTGGCTCAGGCTTCTACCAGCTTTGCTTTCCAGTTCTCCAGGATATGACTTTGCTGCTAAAAATTCGCCACTGGCGCATTTCCTTGGTTGCCTCCCAGGTCTATCAGAGAACTCTCCAAAATTACCTGTTCACTTGAATTTTGAATTTGAACAAGTTTCCTTATCCTTTTCCAGCTCAACTTCCTCTTTGCCTCTAGGCCCCTGACCTCTATTTTTGTAGAGCATCTTTAGAAAACCTATAATTATAAATATTTCCTAAGCTCCTTGAAGCTGTAAACTTTTAAAAAAATCTCTTGTCAGTTTTGTAACTTAAGAATATCTCCTAGACATCTCTGAAATTTAATCACCAAAGGAGATAGCAGTCCTGTGTGGCCTAACTTTGATGAGTGCTTTGCTCTAAGTTACAAAAGTACCTCTTGACACATGATACAAGAAAGTTTTCTTTTGGGTAGAGTCAGTCAGTAAACATGAATGCCCTGTGTTCTCCTAACCCCAACACAAAACTCCTCCTGACCTCCACTCCAGTGCAGCTGCGTTTTGACAGAGCTCTGGTTTCCATTCGCTGTTGGCATAGTCTTGAACAGACTTTGTTTGTTTAACATTGTCCAGTGCAAGTTTTGCTTTAATACTTTCAATTTTCCACCCAAAGTAACACTTTTATTTCATAATCATTCATCAAATAAGATATCAGAAAGAAATGAATTGGACCAGTAATTTGAAACATATAAAACACCTATACTTTAAAAAAATTTATTTATTCATGTGTGCATGAGCGTGTACATCTGTGGGTGCACATCACTATAGCACACATGTGTTGTTCAGAGGACAACTTGGAGGAGTTGGTTCTCTCCTTCCACCATGTGGGCTCCAGGGATTGAACTCAGGTTCAGGCTTGGCACCAAGCGCCTTTACCCACTGAGCCATCTTGCTGGCTGACCCTTCTACTCATTCTTGAGTAGCCTAGTATTTTCATATACTTTTTAAAGAGCTGTCAATTCATATGGATTTCTGAGCTCTTTTCAAGAAATTTAAACAAGAAATAACTAAATATTTCAGATGACCAGTTAGACTATCAGTGAGATAATACGGGGCCATCTTTTAAAGCCATCTTATTCATTTTAGCTGATTAAAATTCGCTTGGAGAATATATAAAATATTGCTGAGTCACATCCATCATTGGTTAGGTATGAACTAGTCATAAGCATCTTGAAAAGCTCTTTCATTGACTCTAATTTGCAGTAAAGGTTGGGAATCACCCTAAGATTTTCACTACTTTAAAATTTTTTTTAAATTATTTTCATTTTAGGCCGGGCGTGGTGGCGCACGCCATTAATCCCAGCACTTCGGAGGCAGAGGCAGGCAGATCTCTGTGAGTTCAAGGCCACCCTGGTCTACATAGTGAGTTCCAAGACAGCTGGGGCTACAGAGAGACCCTGTCTCAAGAAAAATTATTTTCATTTTATGTGTATGAGTGTATTGCCTGCATATGTGTAAATGCACCTATGTCATGCAATGCCCTTGAACATGAGAAGAAGGAGTCAGATTCCCTGGAACTGGAGTTATAGATGGTTATTAGCCACCATGTGTGCTGGAAATGAAACCCAAGTCCTCTGCAAGAGCAGCCAGTGGTCTTAACCACTGAGCCATCTCTCCAGCCCCTATTTTCATAATTTTTTTAAAAAACCAATTCTTCTATTTTTGAATTCAGCAAACACTGAGAGTTCAGTTCAGACACTGTCTAGATACTAAAATACATATGGCATGCCCTTTGTAATGCAAGATATCAAAACAATGAAAATCAGAATATATATGGGTATATACATATATATATATATATCAGTGCAATAAAGACAATAGAAATTTGTTCAAAGTGTTATAGAAACCTAAGTGAAGCAGCAATTAAAATTCTCTAGGAATTTTGTTGACTTCATCAGGGGTTGTATACTTGGGGAGAACACTGCTGGAGCATGAAGAGAAGAGTCTAGGTAAACAACAGAACAGAAATAAATCCCAGGGATCAGAAAAATCACCATTCTCTTCCTGTCCTCGAACCTCTGATGGTGGTGCTGCTGGTGCTACTGGTGCTGCTCCTGCCTCTGTCCTGTGGCCTCATTCATCTAAGTGGACCCGACCTCTAGGTCACTGAGACTCACATTTGCACTTTCTACATCTTCACATGTTCTGAAATCTTTTGATATCAACACTGGTTTACATTGAAATAAGGGAGGCTATTTGTAATAACAACAAAATATTATTGATATTTGACCCTTAAAAATAATCTAATATTACTGATCTGGAGAAAGGGGTCTGGCCATTGTTCTTATTTTTGAGACAAGGTCTTTTGTAGTTGAGGCTGGTCTTAAATTCCTGTGCTGCCTCCACTTTGCAAGTGCTAGGATTACTGGCTTGCATCACCATCTCCAACTGGATTTGAAAGTCCTTCAAGGGATTAACTGCAAACAGGCTAAAGGGGTGTTTTGAAGGCCATAATAGAGTTATTTTTTAACTGAATTTTTGAAGGTTGCACTACTGTATAATTTTAATCAACCCCACCAAATTAGAGTTTAAATGGATAGGTTATATGGTATGCAAATTATAAGACTATTTAAAAAACTCAACAGTGCAGCACATTTAATGTAAAAAATCAATCACTCACAAATTCCCTGGTTGACTAATGTGCTTCGTTGATTAAGGAGCACTGGCTGGAATCCAACAGCTTGCAGAAGTGGAGGCTCTTGGTACAGTGATTACAAGGAGTGAAAAGTGAGGAGAGAGGTCTTACAATCTCAGAATCTTTATAAAAAAACAAATTGAGCCCTTGATGTGCCATCTCCAAGAACAACAACCCTAAGGATATGGTGTGCATCACCTCTTAGGTTGAAAATGACAGCTTACTCAAGTATTTTGTTTTAATGGTGCAATTTTAGAGCATTTAATATATTCCTTTTTTAGTGTTATACTGAAGTAACTGTTATGTGCTATCTCCAGGGGCCTTTCAAAATGAAAATATCTATTTGTTTAAAGAGCTCTTTAAGTAGGAGCTCAGGTAGCTCAAGCTACAATAATTTTTTTGTTTGTTTGTTTAAAAAATTTTGACTTCACTTCTCTCTGCTTCCCTGGGCCTGAACGACCTGCCAGCCTCTCTTCCTGGGTAAGTGGATCACCAGGGCTGACCTTTTGGCTTCGGGATCCTTTGAATCCAGACCAACCCAGTTCCTCAGTATAGTCCCCAGGAGACCTGGGGGCCTTTTCCTGCCCCCATCTCCTTTGCATCTCTGGGTGGCATGGCCACCAGCTTCCCGAAACCAGCATCATTCCTGGGCCCTGCTCCCAGGCCAGTCCAACCCCCAAATTCCTGAGGCCAAAACCTTTCCTGGAGGGATCCAGACCTTAGGAGAAAGCCTGAGAGCATCTGATCCTCATCTGACTTGGGCCTCTGTGGGAACTCCTGTAGACAAAAGCAATATGGCCACTCCAGTATAAAATCAAAAGAGAGGACTGGAAGTGTAGACGAACCAGCTTTCCATGCCCAAAGAGTAAACCACAAGGGCACATGAAGTTTACAAAAAGAAGCAGACCTAAACTTGAAGACTTGAGTCTCAAACAAGAATCAGAAACTACAAAAGAAATTCACATGTCAAAATCAAAGAGGAAAAAATAACATGAAAAACCAAAATAACATATCCTCACCAAATACCAACAGTCCTCTAGAGGAGTACAATGAGGACCCCCTAGAGATAATGCAGGACATGGAACTCAAAAGACAATTATAAACATGATAAAAGAATTCAGTGAATTTAAAGAACACATAAGCAAAGAAACTTCTGAATGAAATCAGAAAAGAGAAATATTGAAGAATACTCAGGCTGAAATGAAGAAGGAAGTGAAACACTCAGTAAGCCAATTACAAATGACAGGAGAAAGCCTCACCAATAGGATGAACAAAATGGAAAACAGTGTCAAGACTGGAAGACAAAGTGGACGAACTACATCACACAAGCAAAGATTATGAAAAATTTAAGAAAGCACAAAAATGGAATATGCAGGAATTGTGTGACACCATAAAAAGACCAAACTTATGAATCATAGGCATACAGGAAGGATAATTCCAAGATAATGGAATGGAGCATATCGTCAACAGAATCATGGAAGAAAATTTCCCAAAATTAAAGGAAGACATGTCCATATAAATAAAAAAAGCATATAGAACACCAAATAGGACCAGAAAATAAACTCTCTATGGCACATTATAGTAAAAACACTAAAGGCTCAGAACTAAGAG
>NW_008341889.1:3620056-3621032 GCF_000622305.1 Nannospalax galili | reverse complement strand
AACCCATTAGGATCACAGCTGACTTTTCAATGCAAACTATGAAAGCCAGAAGAGCCTGGACCAAAGTATTCCCAGTGTTAAATGACCACAGATGCCAACCCAGATTACTATATTCAGCCAAAATGTCTATTATAGTCGAAGGGGAAAGAAAAGTCTTCCATGACATAAACAGGCTGAAGGAATTCATGTCCACAAAACGAGCCCTTCAGAGAGCTCTGGAAGCAATACAAAGAGTTGAAGAAAGGAATGACTATACCCAAGGGATTGCAGAAAGAAATTTAATGAAGGTATAAATTAGGAAAAGTAAAGCTATATCAAGAATGTAAACAGAAATAAAAATGACAGGATTCAATACTCATCTTTCATTAATAACTTTAAATATTAATGGACTGAACTCCCCAGTCAAAAGAAACAGACTAGGTGAATGGATTAAGAAACAAAACCCATCTTTTTGTTGTCTGCAAGAGACTCATCTCACTTTCACTTTAAGGTGAAAGGATGGAAAAACATATACCAAGCGAATGTATCAATCACAAAGATATTACAATCATGAACATTTATTCACCAAACTCTGGTGCACCCAACTTCATAAAAGCAATACTACAGGATTTCGACCCAGATTAATCCCGACTCATTAATACTGGGGGACTTCAATATCCCACTGTCTCCATTAGATAGGTCAACAGGGCAGAGAGTTAACAGAGAGACATATGAATTAAACAATATCACATATCAAATGGACTTAACAGACATCAACTGAGTATTCCACCCAGCACCAAAGGACATACTTTCTACTCAGCACCCCATGGAACCTTCTCCAAAATCGATCATATACCGGGGCACAAAGCAAACCACAACAAATACAAAAAGATTGAAATAATTCCATACATTCAATCAGACCACAATGCAATAAAGCTTACAGTTAACACTGGAAGAAGCCCTAATCACCACATGAACACATGGAGATTAAACAACA
>NW_008341889.1:3611551-3619728 GCF_000622305.1 Nannospalax galili | reverse complement strand
CAACAACAAATGAAACCCAAACCCAGCAGACAAGAAGAAATAACAAAAATCAGGGTAGAAGTTAATGAAATCAAAACAAAGAAAACAATACAAAGAATCAACGAATCCAAGAGCTGGTTCTTTGAAAAGATAAACAAGATCGACAGACCGCTAGCCCAGTTAACCAAAAGAAAGAAAGAGCACCTCAAAATCAACAAATCAGAGATGAAAGGGGAAACATCACAACAGACACCAGAAAGATGCAGAACATTATAAGGGAATACTTTAAAAACTTATGTGCTACTAAATATGAAAACCTAAAAGAAATGGATGGATATCTAAGAGCATGGGAATGACCAAAACTATACCAAGAAGAGATTAACAGCTTCAACAGACCCATAACACAAAAAGAAATTGAACCAGTAATACAAAACCTCCTGACTAAAAAAAGCCCAGGACCAGATGGATTTACAGCAGAATTCTATCAGACATTGAAAGAAGATCTACATCCAATACTACTTAATTGATTCAAAAAGATAAGAATGGAGGGAGAACTTCCAAATTCCTTCTATGAAGCCAGCATCACTCTAATACCAAAGCCAGGTAAAGATACAACCAAAAAAGAAAACTATAGACCCATATCCTTAATGAACATAGATGCAAAAATTCTCAACAAGATACTTGCAAACTGCATACAGACACATATCAAAAAAATCATCCACCATGATCAAGTTGGCTTTATCCTAGAGATGCACAGATGGTGCAATATATGTAAGTCAATAAATGTCATAAATCATATCAATGAGCTCAAAGACAAGAACCACATGGTCATCTCAATAGATGCAGAGTCCTTTGACAAAATTCAACATGCATTTATGTTCAAAGTCCTAGAGTGAATTGGACTGGAGGGTACATACCTCAACATAATTAAAGCCATAAAAAATAAACCCACATCCAACATCATTCTAAATGGAGAAAAACTAGAAGCATTCCCATTGAAATCAGGAACCAGACAAGGCTGTCCACTATGTCCACTTCTCTTTAACATAGTGCTTAAAACTCTTGCAAGAGCAATAAGACAAGAGCAGGAAATTAAAGGAGTAATAATTGGAAAAGAAGAGATCAAATTATCCCTTTTTGCAGATGATATGATAATATATCTAAGGGACGCCAAAAATTCCACACGCAAACTCCTAGAAATTATTAACACATTCAGTAAAGTGGCAGGTTACAAAATTAACCTACAAAAGTCTGTAGCCTTTCTATATACCAATGACAAGCAGTCAGAGAAAGATTACATGGAAACACTCCCCTTCACAATAGCTGAAAAAAAATCTTGGAATAAACCTTATTAAAGACATTAAGGACCTCCACGAGCTCTACAATGAAAATTTTAAATCTTTAAAGAGATTGAGGAAGACATCACAAGATGGAAGGACCTCCCATGCTCATGAATTGGAAGAATTAATTTGTGAAAATGACCATCCTACCACGAGTCATATATAGATTCAATGCAATGCTATTCAAAATCCCCATGACATTTTTCACAGAATTGGAAAAATGTATCCTAAGATTCATATGGAAGCACAAGAGACCCCGGATAGCCAAAACAACCCTGAGAACTAAGAGCAATCCTGGTACATTACTACACCAGGTTTTAAGCTGTATAACAGAGCTATAGTCATAAAAACAACCTGGTACTGGCTCAAAAATAGACCCATAGATCAATGGAACAAAATTGAAGACCCAAATAAGAGTACATGCAATTTCAGCCAACTGATATTTGACAGAGGGTCCAAGAACATTCACTGGAGGAAAGACAGCTTGTTCAGCAATTGGTGCTGGCAAAACTGGATCTCCACCTGTAGAAGAATGAAACTAAACCCCTATCTTTCACTTTGCACAAAAGTCAATTCTAAATGGATCAAAGACCTCAATGTAAAGCCTGAAACTCTGAAACTATTAGTAGAAAACATGGGCTAAAACCTAACGGATACAGGTGTAGGAAAGGATTTTCTAAACCAGACATCAAATGCTCAGGAAACAAGGTCAAGAATCAACAAATGGGACCTCATTAAACTTAAAAGCTTCTGTATGTACATCAAAGGAGGCAACTAGGGAAGTGAAGAGAAAACCCACAGAATGGGAGAATATCTTCACCAACGACACATCTGACAGAGGTTTAATGTCCAGAGTATATAATGAACTCAATAAATAGAGAATCAAGGCAAGAAGTAACCCAATTAAAAGATGGGCTAAGGAGCTGAACAGAGAGTTCTCAAGAGAAGATGTAAAGATGCCTATGAAGCATCTTAAAAGATGTTCAACATCACTAATAATTAGGGAAATGCAAATTAAAACCACTTTAATATTTCATCTTACCCCAGTCAGACTGGCTAAGATCAAGAGAACAAATGATACCAAATGCTGGAGAGGATGTGGGGAAAGGGGAACACTCATCCACAGCTGGTGGGGCTGCAAAGTTGTTCAACCTATAGGGAAAACAGTGTGGAGAACTCTTAAAAAACTACAAATGAACCTACCATTTGACCCAGTTATACCACTCCTTGGCATATACCCAAAGAACTCATCCTATTGCAGAGACACTTGTACATCCATGTTTGTGGTTGCTCTTTTCACAATAGCTAATAGATGGAAGCAACCTAGGTGTCCCTCAATTGATGAGTGGATAATGAAAATGTGGTTCATTTATATGATGGAGTTTTACTCAGCAGTAAAGAAAGATGAAATCATGAAATTTGCAGGTAAATGGATGGAACTAGAAACTGTTATACTAAGTGAAGTGAAGTAACACAGACTTAAAAAAAAAAATCGACATATGTTCTTCTTCATATGTGGATCCTAGAACCAAATCCAGATAAGTGAGTATGTATCCAGACATAACTATAGGACCCAGGATAATGGAAAGGAACTTGGGAGGTAAAGGAAAAGAAAGAACTTGAAAGAGAACAGTAGGAAACAGGCTTTAATAAGGGAGATATGGATAAAAAATGGGTTAATTTAAGGGAGGGGGGAAGGATATACAAGGAACCTAGGGGATTAAGGGAAAGAAAAAGCTCAAGAGAGGTTGGACCATAAGAGAAATGTATTATTAAGGGAGAAAAGGGGAAAATGGGGGCACCTTCACTGGGGAAACAATGATGGAACTGTTAGATAACACAAGAGATAAATAATGCGTAGCTAGTTTTAAAAACCAGAGGGAACCATATTAGTCCAACAACCTACTGACAAATTATACATTCCAGATCAAGAAATATATGAATAGGTAAGATTTATCTGAGAACAACTGGTCTTTGACCAAGATTTATCTACATGGCACACAGTAATTAAAAGTACCAGATTTAGCAGGGCGTGGTGGTGCACGCCTGTACTCGCAGCACTCGGGAGGCAGAGGCAGGCAGATCTCTGTGAGTTCAAGGCCAGCCTGGTCTACATAGTGAGTTCCAGAATAGCTCTGGCTACAGGGAGACCCTGTCTTAAAAAGACCAAAAGGAAAAAAGAGTACCATACTGGTGAAACTAACTTTCCTGGATGTTTAACAGACACACTTTGAGGCCTATGCTAATTTCGTCAGAGGGACATAAAGGACAGTTTTTGCTCCTTGCCCTCCTAGGTCAACTAGTTCCAGGGGACTATGAGCATCTCACAAAATGTCCTGTAATTGTTGTGGGTCACCTGTCCCCTTGATCAAGGAGGCCAAGGTGACCCCACAAGATGGATATGAACCAGTGTCCAGTCTACAAAGAAGAGGGTCAACATGGGGAAACATTTCCTCCATGCTTCCAAGCTAAACCAGCCGTAGTCAAGTAGGACCTTTGACTTATCTCCACATAGGCAGAACTTGTAAAAGAAAGGAACCAGGGGCTCCTCCCAAGCCCATGTGACCCCTGAGGAACAGATCCTCAAACGACCTTAAGAGTAAAAATAAATTGGTTTATCTGGGCCAACTGTATGGCCTTAAACACCAAAAAGGGAAGTATAACCAAAGATTAAAGGGGCCAATATAATTTTTCAAGAATCCACATGTATAGCTAAAGGCTACATAACAAGCAACAATTCCAGATAGGAGATATCTTCTTTTGAGTTTTTGGCCTGGGTCACCCAAGGGATTCCCAGATAGTAACCCAGCATAGAACTGGGAAAATGAACAGCAGACCCCAACCTTATCTAAAGGAATATTGACAACTGATTGCTGCTAGATGAGGAACAGCTGACCCTCCCAAAACAAAGACCTCTAGATAGGCTGACTAGATTCACCAGATGGACAAGTAGTGGGGAATGGCTGTGGGTGCCAACAACACAGCGGACAGTGGCAAGGCATAACAGAGTATAAGGGCTCTAGTGACGGGAGGGAGGCAATCGGAGGGTGCCATCTGGGAAGTGGGTATATAGTTGAATAAGATGGTTTGGGATGTTCTGTGTGATATACACACACAGAAAAAAATCAACAAATTAAAAAATGTATTATATTTGAGGAGGAAGCATAAAAGTTTACATCATGTTATCTAGTAGAGGTGATGAACATTACCACTGACATCTACCCAACAACTTCATAGACATACACAGGTGCCAAGGATCTGAGTGCAAATGATTATGACTAGTAATAATCAGATACACACAGATTAGAGATGCATGCGCCAACATCTCAGTGTTAGTAGCAAAAACAATGAGTCTTTTTGTAAGAAACAGTATATTTTAGAATGAAATTGAGATCTTTTCTGAGGGTTAAAAACCCATTCAATTTTATGTCTTGTGTTTATGTATATTGTATAACTGTATTGATTCAACAGCGAACCTAGAAATTTTATAGTCACTTTTGAAGGAGCTGTGTCTTTGCTCTGGAACCTGTTTTTGGGTATGATCAAGCTGTATTGATATGCTTCTTCTGAAAAAAATAAAATATAATATTAAAATATTTTGGAAACACCATATCTTGAAATGGAGATCATCTTTAAATGGTAAACACGTATTCCATTTTATATCTTACAGGGTTTATACTGAGTTCAATATTGTATAACTGTATTAATTCAACTGTGAACCTAAAAATTACAGCCACTTTTGAAAGAGCTGTATCCTTGCTCTGGAGTGTGTTACTGAATATGTTAAAGTTTAGAAATGCTTCTTCTAATCATGTGGTTATTAAATTTTTTTAATTGGAGAAAAAGTAAGCAATTATTCTAGTTTTAAAAGAATAAGGGGGGCATGGGAGGGTGTCACTTGGGATGCGGGGATATAGATGAATAAGATTCATTTGGGATGTTGTGTATGAAATACACACACAAAATAATAAGTAAAAAATGAGTTATAGTTGAGGAAGAAGCATAAAAATTTGCTTCATGTTAATTAGTAGATGTGAAAAATATTACCATTGAAATCTACCTGATGACTTTATATCCATACTTAGATGCCAAGGAGCTCAGAAAGTAACCAATTGTGACTAGTAATAATCGTATACATGGAGATTAGAAATGCTTGTGCAAACATCTTAGCGTCAATTGCATTAAAATTGAATTTTTATGTTTCAAACTGTGTATTTTAATAATGAAATGGAGATAGTTTTTAAAGGTTAAAAGCTCACATAATTTTATGTCTTAAAGTGTTTATACTGAGTACAATATTGTATAACTATATGAATTCAAGTGCAAACCTAAAAATTTACAGCCAATTTTGAAACAGATGTATCTTAGCCCTGGAAATTGTTATTGAATATGTCAATGCTATTATCATGAAATGCTTCTTCTACTTATGTGGTCATTAAATAAATAATTTTAAAAAATGAGTCTGTAGGAAACATATTTTAAAATGAAGTGGAGATCTTTTCTGCCAGTTAATACCTCATTCAATTTTATGTCGTATAGGGTTTATACTGACTACAATATTGTATAACTGTATTAATTCAACTGTGAACATAACAATTTACAGCCAATTTTGAAAGAGATGCATCTTTGCCATGGAAATTGTTATTGAATATGTCAATGCTAATGTAATGAAATGCTTCTTCTAATTATGTGGTTATTAAATAAATAATTTTTAAAAAGGATTAGCAATTAAGGAGAAATCTCCCACTTTGCAGTGGTACAATAGGGAAGATGATTCAAGGGCATGACCCCACACTTGAAAGCTCCCGTTTATAAAATAAACTAAGAATGCTTCCAAAGAAATATTTTTTTATTGGGTCAAGAATTTCATACAATGAATTTGGATTATATTCAGACTTCCTCCCCATCTCCCATCCCCCAACTTCATGTCTTCTATTAGCAAATGAAAAATCCATCCATCTTATGTAATACCTCTGAACTGGGTGCTGGAGAGAAATTATATCTCATAGAGTCTCAGTGATCTATAATTCTTACACAGAGGTGTGCCAAAGTAAAGGTCCACTCCCTTTCCTTCGTACAAGGTTTTTGTTAGGCCAGCGTGGCTCTGCAATATTAACTCCCCAGTTGTTTTTCCCTCTTACTTGCCAAGTCCTGAGTTCAGAATTTTGAGATCAAGATAGAAGTGCCTCTTGTCAGGTAAATATTCATCTTGATAAGGCCCCTCACACGATCCATCGCCTCCCTTAAGTCTCTTGGGAGTTGGCCCACCCCACCTCATTCCTTATGCTATCTTTTCTCTCAACACAATCACTTTAAGCTGTGTTGTCACATTCCTTCTTTTATATATCAAAACTCACAGTGAACAACGAGTTCAGGGTTGCAAAAGAGGATTTATTTTTGCACCTGACTTTCATGCCTTTATCCACTAGTTGAACAAACACATAAAGTACTTTTATTTTTTATTTTATAAGGTGTATGAGTGTATTTCCTGCATATATGTAAGTACTCCTATGTTGCAGGATACACGCAGAGGTCAGAACAGGGCCTTGGACCCCTTGGAACTGGAGTAAGGATGGTTGTTAGCCACCATGTGTGTACTGGGAACTGAACCCAGGTCTTCTGCAAGAACAGTCAATGCTCCCAACCACTGAACAATCTCTCCAGCCCAAGAATTTTTTTCTTTTGACTGTCCTAAATTGTTTATTGGGCATGAATTTTATAAACATGACTTATATTAGCATAGCAGTAATGGTGGAGTTAGAGAGTGTCATGCCTTCTTCCAAGCAGCATGGTAAGAGCCAACAATAGTGTGTGGAACTTGTGGCCCTTTCCAAGGCTACAACTCTTGTGGCCTGCAGATGTCAGCTCTCGTATCTCCACAAGTGTGTGGCCTGGTTTGGTGACCCACTGAGTGTCAGGATTTCATCTGATAGCTTTATGGAATGGATCAATGAAGATAACCTCAAAGAATTTATCTGTGTAATCTTCACCAACCTAGTAAGAATTCAGGACTCTTAAAGCCCATACTGCTGTCCAGCTCCCTCTTTGATTTGGGGAAAACTTGAGCTGGTTAATGTTAGGTTAAAAAGTTGGGATGGAGAGGTGGCGGATGGAGGAGGCACTGAGGCACAGATAGAATTCTCAGTGGGATACAGCTTTATTTCGCACGGGACACGTTTCCCTCGGGGAAGGGAAAAATTTCAGGGAAAGATGTCAGCGAAGGGCAGGGGAGGGAAAGATGTCAGGGAAAGGAAAGATGTCCGGGAAAGATGTCAGCCCATGGGCTGTGAGCTGGGACTTTATATATGGGGGCTTTAGGGTGTAGAAGGGGGAATGTTTGAGGGAGAAATCAAGGAGGGGGAAGCAGGAAAATCAGGTAGGATTAGGGTCTGGAAGTGTTTACTTTTTCCCTCTTAAGATAAGAGAAAAAACAGCTTTTAAAATCTCTGGTTATCAGGTAGAATCTGCTTATCCTATCTTTGGAGGTCAGAGGAAAGGCAGGCTGCTTCTCAGCAGTTTGTTTCTCTTGACTTCAAAGGTCAAGGTGCTTATCAGCTAAGTTCCCTTTTTCGGGCTCCAAAGTCTGTAGGCCCCTGTTGGGGAGGGGGGGAAGCTGCTGCTGTTTGGAACCCTAACATTCCAGCCTTTTGTGTTATAGGATAGGGGGCGCCATTGTCATCTGGCTACTTCCTGCTGGACAGGGTCGGTGTGGGGGGTAGGCTGGTTTAGGGGTCCACTAGGCAGCAGAGGTTGTCTCTCCATGCATCTGAACAGGGTCCTCGATGGTTGACAGGCGTTCGTATACATGTGAAGGGAAGGAAAGTAACAACTGATTAAAATTAGTATGCGTTAGTTTTC
>NW_008341889.1:3609344-3610971 GCF_000622305.1 Nannospalax galili | reverse complement strand
TCCCGAGGTTAGAGCAGTATCTTCCTTAATTGTGACATTTCAGCTTGATGAGTGTGGGCACTTAGAGTTTTGTGGAGTCCAACACTCTGTTTTGTTAAGAAAAAGGGGAGGGGCAGGCATGGGCCCCTGTACTAGAAGTTCCTGAGAACACTGAGTAGTGGCCTGTGGAGTAATATTGTAAACTGAGAGAGGGAGGAGAAGTGAGCCCTGCAGGGGGGCACAGAGAAAGCAAGTGGAGACATTAGTATTAGAGAAGTTTCTCAGGAGATTAACCGATAACGTGAGAATGCGATCACAAAAGAAGCTGCTGTGGGAGGCATTGGGGCTTTGAAGCTGCTTCATGGCCATGCCTCCTGTCTGATCTAAGACTTTCATAGCTCTCTGGGGCAGGACCGTCCAGGTTAGTTGGGAAGACATCCCAGTGTCAGGGTCCTCCCAGGTGAATGCAAAGAGGTTATGAGAGTCGGGGTGTAAGGGTATTGAGAAAAAAGCATCTTTAAGGTCTAATACAGAAAAGTGGGTGGTGGAAGAGGGGATGTCAGAAAGAAGAGTATAGGGGTTGGGAACGACTCGGTGAATGGGAATAACTGCTGAATTAATAAGATGGAGATCCTGGACCAGGCAGTAGGAGCCATCAGGCTTGAGGACCAGAAGAATGGGAGTGTTATATGGAGAGTGAGTGGGTTTAAGGAGGTTAGCACTCATAAGCCTTTGAATTATGGGCTGAGAGAGGGAGGAGAAGTGAGCCCTGCAGGGGGCACAGAGAAAGCAAGTGGAGACATTAGCATTAGAGAAGGTTCTCAGGAGATTAACCGATAAAGTGAGAATGCGATCCCAAGAGAAGCTGCAGGAGGCATTGAAGCTTTGAAGCTGCTTACGGCCATGCTGGAGAATGGGAGAGAAATAGAAAGGGAGAGCTTTTGCATGAGATCCCTGCCAAATAGGGGGGTTGGGCAGGTAGGCATAACCAGGAAGGAGTGAGTTAAAGGCACCTTCCAGAATACACAGGCTAAGGGTCCTGTTGATATGGGGTTGTGAGGCTTCCCATCAACCCCCACCAAAGAGATCTGTAAGGGAAAAACTTTATCAGAGTAGGAAGGGAGAACTGACCATGAAGAGCCAGTGTCAATAATGAAATTAATAATCTTACCCGCCACCATGGCTGAAACCCTGGGCTCCTCCATTGTGATAGTCATAGAAGCAGTGGGGGCCGAGAAGCCAGAGCATCGTCAGTCTTCAGCCGCCAGGCCTAGAAGGTCGTTCACTGAACCCTGTAAATGAGGCTGGGTCTGGGAGGTGAGTGGCCTTCCGTGGCATTGCAAAGAAGGACAATCAACTCTCCAATGACCTTGCTGCCCACAGGAAGGACAGGGTCCGGGTGGTGGCCATGGGTTAGGGCATTGTCTTACCCAATGTCCAGTCACTCCGCACTTGAAGCAGGGTCCTGGCAGATGTCATTGGGCCCCATTGGTGTTCGAAGTGTTCTTGGGAGGAGCCCTTAGGACTGCAGCCATAAGCTGGTGCTTTTGCTTGGACAGGGTAAGCATAACCATATTCATTTTAAATACATATTTTATCAAAATAATGCAGAAAAAGTTAAAGTAACAACAAGTACACAAATTCTGTC
>NW_008341889.1:3596639-3608100 GCF_000622305.1 Nannospalax galili | reverse complement strand
AGAACATTTGACACAGAGGGAGGGATTACCACAGAGGTCAAGAAAGGCGTGGATGTAGGGTAGTTCAGACTGCTTGCCATTACGCTGGCAGAAGTTTTCCAAATCTTTTAAAATATTGAGGTTTAAGGTTCCAGTGTTTGGCCAAACAGAGTTATTATCTAGTTTGTACTGAGCCAGGAAGTGGTGCACAAGAATTTTAGGCATTTTGATCTGAAACTGCTGCTGTTTGGAACCCTGACAGTTGACACCATGATGAACAGGCTTACCATAGGTCCCACTCCTAGGAACTGGACATTTGTGGCCACCATGGTGAACACATATCCAGTATATGATATAAACTTGTTGGGCCTTGTATCACAGCCTGCTCACTTTATTGGGCAGGGTGTAGCAGGGAGCCCTGTGTAGCCCCAAGAGTTTTGGTACTGCCAGCAGTGAACCCTCAAAAGAACATGCATCACATCTGACTTTCTTCCTCCATAGCTCCTGGATGCACTTGTATATACCCATTTCTGCTCACCTGTCAGATACTGCCAGATGGAAAGTGATAAGCATATTTTTCAAACAAACAAACAAAAAAAAATAGTGAAATAAGAAGGCATTTACATTTCTTAATTATATATAAATCTCTAAAATAAAGACAAAGACTTAAAGGTTACTAAGTTCTTTCACTAGGATGAAATGAGTTATATACGTAATGGATTTCTAAGAATCTGTTTTTATAGGAAACCAACTCTGCCTAAGTTTATAGACAGGATAAAACTTAATACCTTCCTAACCTTTGCTAATTGGCTATACATAATGTATTCGATGCAATAGAACCAATGGCAATGTTAAACATCTCCTGTGTGGTTACAAGATAATAATTAAATTTCTTTGAACTTTAAGTCCTTTTTCTCTCAATAGTTTATTAATAGAAAAAATTTATACAGACAATGCAAATAACTAATTCTATATATGCATTATAACACATTTGATATAAGCAAATCCATCAACTTGAAGCCACAGCATAACCTGAAAGGCAGGTTTCAATAATGAATATAAATGTGGAAACCAATAGTTTTTTAAATTAAAGAATTATGTAAAACACCACATAAAGAATGAATATCTTTTTTGCATTCCTAGAACATTCAAATCGCTTACTGAAGTTAATATCAGGTCACAGGTAGTAAAAATATGGAGCCCCCAAACTTGGGAAAAATCCAAAAATTTTCATCTGAAATTAGCAAGATTCAATTTATATTGATGGGGAGTAGTTATTGGCAGACCAATCCTCTGGAACAGAAAGCTCTAGTCGCCCCCTAAATCTTGGTCAGCACTTTCTACCCCATGCTGCTCTGTTTTTCATCCAGTCTCCTTTGAGTTTGCTTCGAATGAGTTAGCCTCTTCCATGTGAAATAACAAAATTAGGATTTTTGGACCAAAAAAGCGAGAAACTGACCTTTCTTGTAATAGACCAGAATTAGTACACCCAAAAGACCTTAAATATTTACACTTTCATTTTCTTGAGTTTTCTTTGATGTAACTGTTAGAGATAGATTTGAATTGAATCTCATTGAGGCGGGAAGATGAGAGGGGGTTGATTGTATTGTTTATATTTGGCTGGTACTTGTTACCAGTGTTGATAAATCTTCAATTAGAAATATTAATGTTTCAAAATGCTGAAATGCTGAATTGGTGTGGATACATGCACACACACACACACACACACACACACACACACACACACACAACCAAACCACATTCTTTTTCTTCCTGGATCTACACCTAGCTTCTACTTTCCTAATCCTGTTAAGAGTTGGGAAATTTCAAGGAAATGTTTCTGGGTGATGGAATGTAGGTAAGAGTGATGTAGGCAGCATTTCTAGGTCTGGCACAATAAAACTTTCTATATGGTCTTTCATTTGTCATTTCATTCCCTACTGAAGGCCTGAATAGACAGAAGTTGGAGGTCTTAGAGAATGGAAAAGGCACCTAATGCCCACACGTGCATATGTGTGGGCTAAATATTTTCCTATTGTTTCCATGCTGAGGATTGAACCCAGGCCCTTGAATATGGTAGGCAAACGTACCACCACTGAGCTACATCCTAGCACATAATTTGCTGATTTGAAAGAAAAAATTAAATTATATCAATATAGTCATAATTTATCAAAGGTATATATACATGTGTATGTATGTATATATGTATGTATGTATATAGTTTTTATGAGACAGTGCCATACTCTGAGGCTTTGACTGACCTTGAACTTGTGGCAATCCTCTTGTTTCTCAAGTGCTGGTATTACAGGCATAAGCCACCATGACTAGCTTATAGATAGATATCTTTAAAATATTTAAGTTCATTCAAATGAAATTTTGAAGAAAAAGTAGAGAAAATCCAAAAAAGAATTTAAAAAATCTATAATATCCCAAATGAAAGACAATCATTACTAAAGTTTTGTTGATTCCTTTATCTTGGAATTTGTACAGTATTTACACATATACATCATAAAGATTATGCAGTACAAAGAGATTTGCAACCTCAGTCTCCCACTCAATAGTTATTGTGAAGAAGTTTACATTCTTAAATAATAATGCTCTACAGTCTTTTTGTCTTTTAAAAAAATTATTGAGAAATTGCATACATGCACATAAGGTGTTTTGATCAAATCCATGGCCACTCCCTCCCCCTCCAACTCCTTCCATATCTCCCCATCACTTTTTCCTGAACAACTAACTTTTTGTACTTTCTTTATTTTTTATTTTTTATTAGATTTCTCCATTTTTCCGAATACTTTCTTTTTTTAAATTTTAACTTTTACAAAAAGTTTATTGAGAATTTCATACATGCATATAAGGTGTTTTGATCAATGCCCACTCCCTCCCCTCCAACATTCCCCCCTCTGAAGAGGTAGCCCTAAAAATTTTAAGGATCAGATATAAACTCCCAAATACTTTTGACATTTTTGGCCTTTGGAACAGAGTATGTTCTTAACAGACCCAAGGACATTTTGTCTTGTAGCCAAGAAACTGGCTACATTTCTTTGGGGTCTTTTTACCCTAACTGCCTAGCCAATTCCTACCTCCTATTCTTATCACACCATCCTCTGAAGGGGTTACCCAAACTGCCAATAAGGAATAGGGACACAGACCTCTCTGGCTTCTTCCAACCTCAACAGGGACACAGTGGGAGGCAATTGGGGTACCCCTTCAGTAGGTCTATCTAAAATACTCCCAAATTGCTTAACTCTTGTCTCTAAGGGAAAAAGAAAGTCCTTGAATTCTGAATAGGAGATGTGAAGGAGAAGTAAAGGCAAGAGTAATTAACATTACAAGTTCTAGACAGGGAACTAGAAAAAAGCCAGAACAGGGCAATTTTCAAGTGTTCATATGAAAATCCATTGGAGTTTCTTGACAAGGGCTTCTAAAAGCATCCCTCTATTGGGATATTTCTTTTATTTATGGTTCTTTTTGCTACTCTAACATTCCCCTCTCTGAAGAGGTAACCCTAAAATCTTTTAGAAGTTAGATAAGATACTTTTGACATTTTGGGGATTAGGCATTTGGGATTTGACATTTTAGGGATTAGATAGATACTTTTGACATTTTTGGCCTTTGGAACAGAGTATGTTGCTAAGAGGCCCATGGACATTTTGAATTTTAGCCAAGAAACTGGCTACTTTTCTTTGGGGTCTTTTTACCCTAACTGCCTAGCCAATTTCTACCTCCTATTCTGAAGTGATTACCCAAATGGCTGATAGGGCATTGGGATGAAGACCATTCTGGCTTCTTCCATGCTGAACAGGGACACAGGGTGAGGCAATCGGGGTACCCCCCTTCAGTGGGGCTAAAAGACTCCCAAATTGCATAACTCTTAACTGTAGGGAGAAAAGAAAGTCCTTGACTGGTCCCTAGGAGACATGAAGGAGAAGTAAAGGCATGAGTAGTTAGCATTAGAAGTCCTAGACAGGGAACCAGAAAAAAGTCAAAACAGGGCAAATTTCAAATGTTCGTAACAGAGTTCATTGGAATTTCTTGACAAGAGCTTCCAAAAGCATCCCTCTAATGGGTTCCTTCTCATTTTTCTTTTGTCTGCCAAGGCTGGACTTAGAGTGATAGATTCAGGATTTGTTTTCAGGCACTTTGATAGATGTTGGAGTGGCTAGAATCAGTGTCAGTTCTCTCAAAAAGGCTTCACCATGTTAAAGCAGGATCCAGGTGCTCTCAGGCAGTCCCCTGAGTTCTCAACCCCTGTGTCAGAGGGAGGACAGACAATCACTCTCTGGAGGTCTGCTGAGATCTCAGCCCCTATGATCTACAGTAATTTTAATAGATTAATTTTGTTTAGAATTTATGTTTATAATTGACTACTATTTATATGTTATTATAAATTGTTATTGTGAGCACGTTTACAGCAGAGACAGGATCAGAAGAAACAGATAAGAGGTTTTAAAATGCCTCATGGGGCTGGTGAGATGACTGTGGGTAAAGGTGCTTGGCTCCAATGTTGGTATTTGGGAGCTTTTATCTAATTTTTGGCTCTGATGACAAGAGTTCAATTCCCAGGAGCCACACGGTAGAAAGAGAGAACTAACTCCTGAAGGTTGTCCTCTCATCACCCCCATACACATTCAATCTGTCAGATGTTCAATTTTGTTGCATTCGATGTGAAGGAGAAGTAAAGGCAAGAGTAATTAGCATTACAAGTTCCACACAGGAAACTAGAAAAAAGTCAGAACAGGGCAAATTTCAAACGTTCATATGAGAGTCCATTGGGATTTCTTGACGAGAGCTTCCAAAAGCATCCCTCTATTGGGTTCCTCCTCATTTTTCTTTTGTCTACCAAGGCTGGACTCGAGAGTGATGGACTCAGGATTTGTTTTCAGGCACTTTGATAGATGTTGGAGTGGCTAGAATCAGTGTCAGTTCTCTCAAAAAGGCTTCACCATGTTAAAGCAGGATCCAGGTGCTCTCAGGCAGTCCCCTGAGTTCTCAACCCCTGTGTCAGAGGGAGGACAGACAATCACTCTCTGGAGGTCTGCTGAGATCTCAGCCCCTATGATCTACAGTAATTTTAATAGATTAATTTTGTTTAGAATTTATGTTTATAATTGACTACTATTTATATGTTATTATAAATTGTTATTGTGAGCACGTTTACAGCAGAGACAGGATCAGAAGAAACAGATAAGAGGTTTTAAAATGCCTCATGGGGCTGGTGAGATGACTGTGGGTAAAGGTGCTTGGCTCCAATGTTGGTATTTGGGAGCTTTTATCTAATTTTTGGCTCTGATGACAAGAGTTCAATTCCCAGGAGCCACACGGTAGAAAGAGAGAACTAACTCCTGAAGGTTGTCCTCTCATCACCCCCATACACATTCAATCTGTCAGATGTTCAATTTTGTTGCATTCACATTCCAAAAGAGAGGTCAATTTCTTCTTGGTGTCCAGGGATGCTTAAAGAGGAGTCTGGATCTAATTTTGTCACTCTTATGTCCTGGTGGGTGTGCCATTTTGCCTCATTGGCTTAGATATTGTGTTGTCTTAGGGAAGACATTCATCCTGCACTGCCTTTCCCCAGTAGGGGTGGCAAAGCATAGAGGCAGACCACTATTTCTCCACTCAGACTTTGCAACCACTACCCATGTGTGTGACCTTGGACAAGGCAAGTATTCCTTCACCAAGACACTGTCTTCATCTTCAACATGGGTAAAATATCTACCACAAAACTGTAGTGAGGGTTAGAAAGGTAAAAGAAATCAAGTGTTTGCCACGTAGTAAGTACATGACTAATAAATATGTTGTCCTAAATATTGCATTGTGTAAAATTCAGTTTCCTTAAATGACACTTCCCATCACTAGATTTATTAAAAGACTTAGATTTCCAGCTACTGATTTTAATAATTCTCTGAGTACTCTATTCTTAGAGCCTTAAGGCAGTTATGTTGCATCTGGGACAATATGAGTTGTACATATCTGTTTGTATTATAGTAAGACTTGGACATTTAAGTGAGAGACAGCTAAAGCCCCATGAAAATGGACTTCCAAGAGCTGGGGCAGAAATTAGACAAAGGAATTTGAACTGAACCTTGAAAGTGCTACTGAGTAGTTTTTTCTCTGGATAGCATAACACTTGAATAATTACTTTTTCTGTGATCTGCCTCACCACTTTATCATTAACTTTACAAATTCGATTGCAAGTCTTGTTCTTGTCTACTAGTTATACCTCACAGTGCTCATCTTATCAATGAATTTGAGCATCAAATAAAAATAATAACTGAGAGCATACCGGAAATAACAGAAAGGAATTTTGATTTTCAGGCTTAGTCCTATGGTAAAAGTGTGGCTATAGACTGATTTTATTTAATGTGCTGTCACTGTTACTTAGCATGAGGTAGTGAAGTTTTTGGATTGTCTGATAAAATATAGGTGACCCAGTAAAATTTGAATTTCAAATACACAATGGGTAACTTTTTAGTTTTTAAGCATATCCTATGCAATATTTTGGGCATACTTAAAAATATTATTTGATGTGTATCTGAAATTACACTTCTAACTGTGCTCGGTCTTTTTCCGTGCCCTATCTTGTAACACTGGTGCCTCTTAGATCCCGTTTGCTGCAAGTGGGATGTAAGCTAGTACTTCCTTAGGATCAAGAATCTCCTGTATAACAAGCCCTTACTTTACTTTCCAAATCCAACTACTTCCTTAGGAGACAGGTCAGACCTCCGAGACTGTGGCCCTGGGCTCACTCAAATACAGGCTGTGGTTGCTCTTTATTAGATGGCTTTCTGCAGAGGGAAGAGAAGGTTCATTAGATCTGTCTCTGGACCAAGTACAAAAGTCACGTTGAAGTCTGGCAGTCTTCCCCCAAAACCATAGTAAGAAATCCCAAACAGGAAAGCTTGGCTTTCTAGCCCACAGAGAAAGTGGTGTCTGGAGCTCTGCGCACGCGCGAAAGGACTTCCGAGGTCGCACGCCGGCCCCGCCCAACCCGGGGAGAGTCACGTGGGCCAGCCCTGAGGGCGCTGAGGCCAGGTCCCGTCACGTGACCGAGCCTGACCGGCGCAGGGATGGAGCCGGAAGAGAAGAAGCCGTTGTGGCGGCTGCAGAAGCTACCCCCAGAGTTGGGTCCGCCGGTGAGAGGGGTCCCCGCGCAGGGAGGACGGGCGGGCGCCGCGGAGGGGGCGGGCAACCCGGGCGGGACCCCACTGAGGCTGGGCTGGCGATGCCACGTCGGCGCGGGGACTTTGCCCGAGCGTCGGGGCGGGCCTGCTGCTCCCGCGGTCCCTAGGCCGCGTGGGGTGTGCGTCTGCTGGAGACCGTGGAAGCTACTGTCGCGGGGTCGTCGGGGTGATGCGTCCTCGGGTGCCGTTCATTCCTTCCGCGCTAGCCTGAAAGCTTGTGGGCTCGGTGCTAGGTGCAGGGCTGCGTGATGACCTGGACCTGGAGGGCGCCTGGAGCCTCCTAAGGAGAAAAGCTCTGGTGCCCACCAAGCAGAGTTAGGGTGGTCTTAAGAGGCAATGCAGCCTTGGAAAGAGACACACACAAAAGCAGGCTTGTGAGGACAGGATGGGTGGAACTGGCCTTATCGGCGCACCACCCCCTCCCCCGTCACTTTGGGTAAGTGGCTCCCAGCCTTTGCCCTGGCTGAACTTTTTTGGTAAGACTTGATTTTGCCACTCTCCCTCTTCCAAACTGTTCCTTTCTCATTGGGGAAAGTGTAGGTCCGGCCGAAGGAAATTTATTTAACTCCTTCCAGATCAAGAAAATGCATCTTAACAATTCTCTCTGATTTTACAAATGAGAATAGTGAAATGGCAGCAAAAGGTTTGAGTAATTTGCATGTGGTTGTCCATTCAGCCAGGGCCCAAAGCTACTCCAGGATCTTTGAACTGAGTCTTCTAGCTGACCATACGCCTTTGCACCTGATATGAATATTTACTATAGTCCCATTTCTAAATCACATTTATTAATATACTTTTTTGTAATAGACCAAAGCTCCATTGTGGAAGAGCCTTAGCTTATTGATCCTCTGTTTGCTTGTTTGTGAAATAAAAATAATCACAATACTTCCCTCATAGAATTGTTTTGAGGATCAGGATGTGCTTGGTGCCTTGCTAGGGATTCTACCCAGTGACTTTATAGACATACACAGGCACCAAGGATCCAAGTGCAACTAGTAATAGTAATAGATACATACAGATTAGAGATGCATGCGTCAACATCTCAGTGTTAGTAGCAAAAACAATGAGTCTTTCTGCAAGGAACAATATATTCTAAAATGAAATGAAGATCTTTTTTGAAGGTTAAAAACTCATTCTAATTTTATGTCTTACACGGCTTATACTGAGTTCAATATTGTATAACTGTATTAATTCAACTGTGAACCTAGAAACTTACAGCCACTTGTGAAAGAGATGTACTGTTGCTCTGGAGTGTGTTACTGAATATGTTAAAGCTGTAATGAAATGCTTCTTCTAATCATGTAGTTATCAAAAATTAAAAAAAATAAAAATTAAATTAAAAAATGGTATGTATTCTACGTGGATTCTGTTGTATTTACATTATATGTAATAAATGCAGTGAGCTGTTCATTACATTGCTATGAATGAACAAAAGGGTGTATTTTTATTTTTCTGTTTGAGTTCTGGGTGTTATTTTACTATGGAACAATGTGGAAGATAAAATATGTGTAAAAAGATATAATGATTTTTAAATTATGTTGGTTTATTTATGGCACGTAAAATACTATTTCATATGCATTAGCCAGTGTGTGGAAGGAGTCATCTCTTCCTTTCTGTGTTCTCAAATATGTGGTGTGACAGGAAAAAAGTTGTTTAAAGTGGAGTGGAGTAAGATCTAGGAGGGCAAGAGTTGACATTTCCCAGTTATTTGGGTTTAAATACTCCTCTTGTAAGACATCAATGTCACCTGAGCAAGGAGCTCGTATGACTATGATTATATAGACTAGTTCTAGTATAGTAGACACTCAAATCATCAATGTGGAAGGCATGGATTGTGGGAAATGGTAACAACAATGGTGCGAACAATATAAAGGCAGACGAATGATGTTAGATGTTTTGCACCTACTGAGCATGTGTCAAGGTGCTGTGCTTACACGTCTTTCTTATGACATTATGAGGACACATATGTTCCGTGTATACTTGCAGAAACAGAAGTGCAGAACATTTTAAAGAAAACTAGAAGTTAGTGGAACCGAGTCATACCAGTTCCAAAATCCAGTCTTCATCTTTTCGCTCAGTCATACGTGGTTTCCATTGCTGATAATAAAGCGGAGGAAAAGCACACTGAGGGCTCGCTTAGAGCTAGACAGTAAATGTGAATGTTGGGAAAGTGGAGGCAAAGCAAAATGAAGTGTGCAGAGCTGCAGTGAGAAATGATAGAAAAGGTATATCCTTTGGCTGCTGGTATAGATAGATATGTCTTGGGATCCTGAAGTAAAACTTTTAAACATGCCACTTTCAGGAATGTTGGAAAAACAATGGTGTATCTTAAATATTATTTTAGTTTCCAAAGCTGGACATTATAATGGAAAGTCTGAGATTTAACTGGATATGATAGCTCACATCTGTAATCCCAACACTTGGGAGGCTGAGGGGAGAATTGCCACAAGTTCAAGGCCAGCCTAGACTACAGAAATGAGACCTTGTCTCACAAATGAAACAGTAACAACAAAATCTTAAAAATGGTTACCTTTCTGTCTCAGCTGGTCTTATAAAGGGACATCTCCCAACATTCCTTTGCTACCAGGAAGAGAAGTCTATCTTACAGTTAAACTTACCATCCTTTTCTTTTCCTCTCTAGCTTCTTCACAAAATAATTGATGGCATCTGTGGTCGGGCTTATCCTCTCCACCAGGATTATCACAGTGTTTGGAATTCAACCGAGTGGAAGCATGTTCTGGAAGATGTTACCAAATTTTTCAAAGCTGTAGTTGGTAAAAATTTTTCTGACGAAGAGGTAACTTTACATATCTTTACCTAATAAATAATAAGTAATGCCTGGAGGTTTCAAAGTTGTTTCTAGGGTAATATTCAACACAAGACCTATCATCAGTAATTACTGTATATATTACATAATGATAAAAACTCATAATTTATGAGTAACCCATAAGATCCGAGGTTTTCTGGAGTTTTGCAGTTTGGTTTTGGTTATTTTTATTCTTAATGTAAAATGTTTAGAACATACAGAAGAGAACAGGAAGTTGAAGAGCCAATGCATATATTCCCATTACCATGATTAGGATTTGACTTTATGATGCATTGTTTTTACATCTATGTCAAAGATGATTTGAGTGTATTTATGAGTTGTTTAAGAAATTGAGTTCTATATAATTGTCATGTTGATTTAGTTGATATTCTGGGTTTGAGTTTCTTGGTGTATGTACATAATGTATTCTTGCCTTTTCACTCTCTTCATGATGCCTGTTGGTGAACAGTTCTGAAGGTTGATCAAATCCAGTTTCCCAATACTCCTTTTGATGATTAGTGCTGCTCATGTCCTATTTAAGAGATATGGAAATATCTTTGTATGTCTACTTGTGGAGGTTTGACTGCTTTAGCTTCCATGATTATCTATCTCTCAGGTGCATTTTGAATTAATATTCTGGTGTGGTTCAGGGGCTATGCTGAGTTTCTTCCCACCCACATGTCCTGTGGACTCACTGCCATTAATTGAAATGCCCATCTTTACCCCCCAAATTATTGTGCAATCTTTGTAATAATCAGGTGGCATGTATCAGGAGCCTGTCTCTGTTCTCTGTTGGAGTCCATTAGTCTTGTCTATTTGGCATTTCTAACTGTCGTAATTGTCATAGCCTTAAAGATAAACTAAGTTAAGTCTTGATGTCTGGTAGAAGCTGACCTTCAATCTCATGTCTCTTCAAGATTGCTTTGGCTGGCCCTGGTCCTCTATGTCATCATGTCCATTTCAGCCTAAACAAAACCTATTAGGATTTTGATGTGGATTGCACTGAATCTCTAGATTATTTAAAGGAGAACTGGTATCTTACCAGTACTTAGCCTTCTAGTCTGGGAACATGGGAAAGTCTCTAAATTAACTACCGTTTCTCTCTCAGGTTTTGTAATTTTTAATGAAAAACTCTTGCAAATAGTTGGTTAGATTTCCAAATAAATGGTGTTTTTAATACTCTTTCATTTGACTTTTCATTTGTTCATTGTTAATATGTTAGAAACAGTTGATTTTTATAGTCTTTCCCTGTGTCTAACACCTTTCCTAATTTGTTTATCTGCTTGTTAGTTTTGGAGGTGCAGGAATTTATATACAAGCCTTCTTTTCTTTTTTAAATTTTTATCTATTTTATTTCTTTTTTCTACCATATTGCACTAGCCAAAACTTGGATAGTAAATTTTTTAAAAACAGTGACAATAGGTATCTTTTTTACTCTTTGACCTCAGGGACTTTACTGTTTAACTATTTAGTCTATTAGCTGTGTGAT
>NW_008341889.1:3586548-3596530 GCF_000622305.1 Nannospalax galili | reverse complement strand
TGGGCATTTAGTTTAATTAGGTATCTTTTTTACTCTTTGACCTCAGGGACTTTACTGTTTAACTATTTAGTCTATTAGCTGTGTGATTTTATAGGCATTAATTATTTAAAAAGTTTTTTGTATTTCCAATTTTGCTGATATTTTTTTATCATCAGTGGGTATTAAATTTTATCAACTTTTTTTCCAAATTGTCTTTTCCTTGATTTGTTCACGTGGTCATTTTTGGATGTTAAATGGAGCTTGTATTGCCATTGTAAACCCAACTTGGTCTTGATGTATTGTCTCTTTTTCTCATGTGTATCCTGGTTTATTGACACAGTGTTTTGCTTAGGATTTTTATAGCTCTATTTAAGAGATACTAGCCTGTGAATTTTCTTTCTTTAATACTTTTGTCCAGGTGTCAGATTTTATTGTGGGCTTATGTCCTGGATTTGGCAGTTGTTTTTTTTTCAATTTCTGTTCTCTGAAAGAGTTTATGCACCATTGACTGCCTTTCTTTGATTGGTATTGGGTTCCTTGATTCTTGAATTTGGAATTTTTTTTATATTACAGTTTTGATTTAATTACGTTTGTCAAAAATATAAGCAATACTAAGTGTTTTTAAATTTTTATTTATTTTTTTTTTTGTGTATGAGTGTATTGCCTGCATGTATGTAAGTGCACCTGTGCCATGTGGTGCCCATGGAGGTCAGGAGAGGGCATTGGATTCCCCTGGAAGTGAAGTTAAGGCAGTTGTTAACTGCTGTGGGTGCTGGGAATTTGAACCTGGGTTCTCTGCACAAGCAGCTGGGCCATCTCTCTAGCCCCTCTTTTTTTTTTTTTTTTTTTTAAATGACATGATTTTACTGTGTAGCTTGGATTGATAAGGAATTCAGTCATAATGTAGACCAGGCTGGCCTCAGACTCACAGATCTTCCTACTTTGGCCTTCCCAGAGCTGGGATTAAAGATGAGTGCCTGTGGGGTTTTTTTGTTTTGTTTTGTTTTAGTGCCTGAGTGTGTAATATATTTTGGTGACTCGACCTGTATGCATTTGAAAATCCTGTGTGTATTTTAAAGTTGTTGGGGACAGTGATGTATATGTTCATTTGGTTAAGTGGAAGTTTTTACAATTTGAATATTTTTGAATCTACTATTTTTATGTGTATGACCATATTGCTTGCATGTATATAAGTGTACCCATGTTGTGCAGTGCTCACAGAGATCAGAAGAGGGTGTCGGATCCCCTGGAACTGGAGTTATGGATGGTCGTTAGCCACCACGTGGGTGCTGGTCCTCTGCAGGAACAGCCGGTGTTCTTAATCCACTGAGCCATCTCTCTAGTCCCAGTTTTTACAATTTTTTTTTTAATTTTAAAAAATTTTATTTATTATTTTTATATTTTTATGTGTATGCGTGTGTTGCCTGCATGTAGGTAAGTGCACCTGTGTTGTGAAATGCCCGCGGAGGACAGAAGAGGCTGTCGGATCCCCTGGAACTGGAGTTACGGACAGTTGTTAGCCGCCATACAGGTGCTGGGATTCAAACCTGGGTCTTCTGCAAGAACATTCAGTGTTCTTAACCTCTGAGCCATCTCTCCAGCCCCAGTTTTTACATTTTGTAACTTTACTAATACTTTTTGTGAGTTTCTGTTGCCCAAATTCCCTCTGGGTCTCCAGTGCTGTCAGACAAACCATATATTTTATGTGCATGTATTAACTTACAAAGGAATGAGAACCCAGTGTCTAGTCCCATGCCTCCAGCAGCACGGCTCAGAGCCTGCCATATCAGATCACACCACGACTACCATAGTCCCCGCTAGCATTCACTCACGCCTCGGGCCAGCAATCTCGCCCCAGGTCCACAAGAGCTGCTTTGTCCTTGAGCTGTTGTGGCTGGCTGTGCGTTCCCCACACCATGGGCGCTACTGGTGGCTTGTGGCTTCTCTCCAAGATGGCTCCCAGCAGCCCCTTAGTAGTCCACATTCTGCGCCAGGCCCTGCCCATTGGAGGAACTAGCCAATTGGGAGACACTCCACCCCTTTCCTCCGCTCTTAAAATCTTCCCATCCATCTTCCACTGAAGTCCCTGAGCCTTGGAGGGGGTGATAGATGAAGGGCATCTCTCGTATCATGGCAAGATAGGGGCTTCTTGGGCCTCCCCATTAGTCATCTTTAGGCCGTGGCCACTGATCTATCTCAGTGGTGTTTCTTCTACTGTAAAGACAAATGGAAGGAAATAGACACATTTAAACAAACATGAATGTAAATACAAATGCCCAGAAGATATTCCAGTAGGTGTACTCTACTCATTAAAAAATATACTCATGATGGCTTCTCTACTAGGGCCTGTAGCCTATCTCAACGTGAGGTGTTGGCCTGGTCTATAGCACCAGATGTGTGTTTCACCCCTAGGAGTGGGCCTTATCCAATTAGAAATTTGTCAGTTGTACGTGTGTTGGTTGAGCCATTATTGCACCTGCAGGTATTGGTTGGCATGTCCATAGTGTGCAGCACGCAGGGTCCATCGTTAAATAGAATTATAGGGGATCCTTTCTTCCCCAACCATCTGCATCAATATTAATGTCATCCATCCAGTGGCACGTAGTTTTTTTGCTTAGTTCCACCTCTTCTCCCACGCTCACAACATGCAGTGTCCTCAGCAATATGACCTTACCGACCTTTCTAGTGTACAACCGACATTAATGGCAATAGCTTTGGTGAATTGGAGGACCTCTAGGCTCTCTCTCTGACCAACAGCTCATAGGGGGGCAACCCACCTATGTATAGTTTGGGAGTCACTCCTCATCTTACCCAACCTACAGAAAACTCCCAAGAATCTTACAGCCATAGTT
Source organism: Nannospalax galili (assembly GCF_000622305.1). Classification (NCBI taxonomy): domain Eukaryota; kingdom Metazoa; phylum Chordata; class Mammalia; order Rodentia; family Spalacidae; genus Nannospalax; species Nannospalax galili. The sequence goes on along the minus strand of NW_008341889.1, from coordinate 3,593,699 downwards.
GGCCTTTGCTTCTTCAGGTATCTTTCAAATGGGTTTCACATCTGTAAAACACTGGAAGGAACGTTAACATTATATATTAAATCTATCATAGACAAGGTCTCACACAGCATGGAAAGGTTTTGTTCATTCGTATTAACTGTTTTCTCCATAGATCCTTGTTGGGTACCATAGCATGGGTACGAGGCATTACTTTGGTTAGCTCTTTACCATTTTTAGTTATCCCTTTGGATTCTTTTATTCTTGATACACTTACAGGTGTTGGCTCTAGTTGCCTGACTCTGCACTGGGCTAAGGAGGCAGGGGGCTTCTCCTGTCCCCGCTGCGTTTGTTGGTTCCCTGAGTCAGAGAGGCTCTGGGTCTGCCTCCTGCCTAGACACATCTGTCATCTTACCACTGACCACACCAAGTTGCTGGGGGAGAACTTGGTGGGAAAACCTGCTTCCACCCCTAGTATAGCCTTTATCAGAAGAGAGATGCATCTTATTTAATCCTTAGGGATTCTTAACCACCCCCTGTGCCGTTGTTATCCTTCGAATGTCCTTTGTAAACTGTTATTCTGGTTTTAAAACCTTCCAGAAATGCTTTAGTACCGAATTGGTTTTCTATCAGTTTTTTCTCTGGGGATTTGTGCTTGATATAAGTGTTGCCACATTTGTCTTCGAGTAACCCAAGTGGAACATTTCTTTGGTCTGGTCTTTTTTATATCTCTTACAGGATGTTCTGTTATTTTATAGACACGTTTTACATGCTGGTCAGAATCATTTAGATTTGCCAAAGCCTCTTTCAATTTACAAAGATCCTGTCCCATCAAAGGGCTTAGTAAAACCATTAAAGCCCCATACCATTCTTGAGGTCCCAGTTGAATTAGGCTTTCCTTCATATCTCTGGTGAACACAGTCTTATTTGGCCCAATGAACTGGACATCATATATTGCTTTTCTCATACCTAGTTCTCTCAGTAATGCCTAGCCCTCCTTTATAGTCCTCCAGCCCCTGCTAATCATGTTAGTCTTCCTTGGTGACAACCATGTATCTTTAATGCCTTCTACCAGCCACCCCATTAAGGACTGCTCCCCCCTGCATTGGCCTAGGTTGAACAGCCTATATTGCAAGGACAGATGGGTGGTTATATAACTCAGCTGTGAGGCTTCTGAAGGACTTAGACTGACGTCATTTGCTCCCATGTCCCATACTCTCACAAGCCACGTGGACAGGGGCTCTCTGCCTGCTTGTAAGTTTTTCCTAGTTTTAACAGTTCTAGCATGGAATGTTTTCTAGCTACAGCACAGTTAGCTTTTTCCCTTTTTACTATTATCTGTCTTTTCCTGAGTCCTTAGACTTGACACAAGTCAAAGTGTCCCGTGTTTTTTTTCTCTGTCCAGCTCTCACCTGGTCTACCGGTGCAGCCTTTTCAGCTTTCCCTGCCTGGGGTGCATCTTTTGTCATTAAAAGTGGCCGCTCTCTCTGGGGGCTCCCTTTGGGTCCAGAGCAGGTAAAAGATTTTCTAGCCTTTGAGTAACCTTTACCAAATCTTCACATACACACAGCATATCCCCACATTTACAGCATAGCTGTGGCCCATGCTTCTGCATGGCTGGCCTCTTTTTAGTTACAGATTTTATGATCCATTGTATAGCCCATATGACTATCCCTAACCCCATTAACCATATGGGTTTTGATTGGCTTCTCTCCTGGGTTTGGGACTCAGAGCCCGGCTGACCTGCCACAGGGGCAACAGGAACAGCACTGCTTTCTGAGACCCACATCCCCAGGGCTGTATTTCCTTTATCGGGCCAGGCTACGCCAGTTTTGTCACCTGAATTCCCTCTGAGTCTCCTGCGCTATCAGACAAACCATATATTTTATGTGCATTTATTAACTTACAAAGGAATGAGAACCCAGTGCCTAGTTACATGCCTCTGACAGTGTGGCTCCGAGCCCACCATATCAGAACGCGCCATGACTACCACAGTCCCCGCTAGCATTTGCTCATGCCTCAGGGGCCAGCGATCTCGCCCCAGGTCCACAAGTGTCAGTCCATTCTGTCCTTGAGCTGCTGCGGTGTGCTCCCAGCAGCCCCTTTGTAGTCCAAGCTCCGTGTCAGGCCCCGCCCATTGGGGGAACTAGCCAATTGGGAGACACTGTCAGTTATTGAAAATTGTGTTAACTATGTCTCTGAATATGTTTCTCTGTTTAGAATGGTAGAATTTTGCTGCTTTATGTATTTTGAAGCTATTATGCAGTTAGGCACACAATGATTTATGATTATATATCTTTCTGTTGAATAAATGGCCCTTTGTCATCCTTCTAATTCTTTGCTTAAAGGCTGTGTTGTTTGATGTGTTAATGTAGTAGCTCTGTCTGCTTTTGTATTCTCTTTGTCAGCCCTTTTTCTTTATTTTCTGTCTTGTAGGAATTTGTTAAGCTCTGTCTGCAGGTTATCCCTTCCCAACTTACTTTCATAGTTAGTGAAGTATTTATTCTTTTGTCTTTTGTTATAATTTTAAGAGGTTTGGGAAAAGCCCGGAACTGCTTTTACACTTTAAGCAAGAAGGTTCTTTTACTTACTGTCCAACCATTTTATTTTCGTAGATACTTCAGCAGTTGAGTCAGCTGTCATCTCATCAAGAAGCTATTATGAAATGCTTGAAAAGTAGGAAAGAAGAAATCAAGCAGGCTCTGTTAGGAGAAATAGTTGATATTTCTTGTGCACAGTTACAGGATTTTGATTGGCAGTTAAAGGTAAGAATATAGTTTTGAATTTATATGGTATTGTGTTTTGCAGTTGAATATAGAGAAATATTTCTTTTTATTAATAAGTACCTAAAATTTGTTATTTTGAGACTACATTGTTCCAGGGTAATATCAAGAATCATTTAAATTACTTGTTTTGCATTAATGTAGACGTAGGAGCACTCTTAAGCATCTAAACCATGTGTAGTAACGTTCTTGGATAATGAATTTGACTAGACCTGTCACTTATAAGTAGGGGAGAAATATCTGCTTAGCATATAACCTTGACTAGAGTGTTAAAGAGGCCATAGCTTTCTCAAAATTGATAAATGTGATTTTGCTTCTAAGGAGGAAAATTTATGGTATTAAAGTGGCAGTTTTCAAAACATGGTGAAAAGAGAGTCATGATGAGTAGGGGCCGCGAAGAACAATTTCAGACCAACCTTCTGTTCTTTGTAAGGTACAAACTAGTGGATAAAACCCAGAAATATTGTGTTTCTTGATCTTTAACATAATCTTAGATCAATAAAGTGCCTCGTGTTGATTTTGTGGATTAAGAGGGAAAAAAATTGGGGAAATGGCACCTTCAGCGGGTTCCTAACTGAGTAATAACCACTAACAGAGTCATGGTAGCCAAGGAGGTGTCTGTGGTTTTGCTTGTGCCTCAGTCTTTAAAATTGTTAATTCTATGCTTATCAAATTTGACGGTGACACAGAAATAGAAGTGTAGTAAATAGGTGACTAGATCAAAGTTTAAAATTATTTTATAGCTTGTTCTATTGGACTAAATTAAAAAATAACATATTAATTAGTGATCATATAAGTAAAGTTTTTCCCATATAAATAATTAATGCTCTTTAGAAAGTATTTTATTATTTTTTTATTTTTTGTGTATGAGTGTATTGCTTGTATGTATGTAAGTGCACCCATGTTGTACAGTGCCCTTGGAGGTCAGAAGAGGGTGTTGAATCCCCGGAACTGGAGTTAGAGACAGTTGTTAGCTGCCATGTGCATACTGGGACTCGAACCCCTGTCCCCTGCAAGAGCAGCCAATGCTCTTAACCACTGAGCTATTTCTTCAGCCCCAATAGCTAATGTTTTAATAAGTATGAAAGATAGGGGAGAGATAGTAATAGTAGCATGCATGAGAAATACTTAGTTGTTTTGATTTACCAAATTGTAGCTTAACAGATGTTGATTCAGTCTTACATTTTGTTGGTAGAAATACAGTGCTTCAAGTAGGGGACGGTTTTCAGAGATTCTGTTTTCAACTATGAAATCTTTTCTGTTTATTAAAGTTAGTTTAGTTTTGACTATCAGACTTAAGATGTGTTTAAACAAATGTTTATCAAGAGTTTAATAGCTGCTGGTCAATAATTAAATTTCTTAATTTCTAAGACTATTTTTAGTTATTTTTATAAATGAACTGCCATCTTGATATCGTTTCTTTAAAACTTATGTTTCTTGCTGTATTGGACACATTGAGCACTTCTGAGTTTCTATATTAAAAAAAATTGTTACGATCCTAAAAAACAGAGTATCTTGCTTAGCTAGACAAAATTACATCTAGACACTTGTTTTTGCCGCAAAACTGCTACTACTTTTCTCATCTATTTCCTTTCTATTCCTGTTCTTTGACTAGGTCTTATTTTGACACAGGTTGAAGTTATTTCATCTAAGTTTTCCAGTATTTGACAGCAAACTGTCTTTTTTTTTCTGGTATGCTGTTACCAAACTGATGCTTGTTTAATGTGGTGCATTTTCCTGCTTACTCTCCCTCACTTTAAATAGCTTGGACTTGCTAGTGACAAGATTGCTACTTTACAAATGCCACTTTTAAACCTTCATCTGGATGTAAAAGAAGATGGTGATGTAAAACCATATTCTGTTGAAATGAGTAAAGAGGAGCTGCAGAATCTGATCAGTTCCTTGGAAGCAGCTAATAAGGTATTTGCTTTAATTTGATCACCTTGTGTGCTTACAGCTTTGACTGATAGGCTTAGAGCAATAAAAGAAAAACTTTGGCTCACTTTTAATGCCTCTCTTTTTGTTATTTTATATGAAGCACAGAAAATAACTGTTGATAGGTTCTGACCTCTAGTTTTAAACACTGTTAATTATAACTTTCGGTGTTTACTGAATTTTGAGCATAACTTATGAAGTAGTTATTTTCGAAATAATAGCAGTACAGTTCTGGTTTTGTTTTGTTTCAGTGCTCATTAAGTTTAAAAATAAAAAAAATTTACCTTAAGATCATGAAATTAGTTGATTCTGAAGTTTTGCTAATTAAAAATATTTATGCTCCTAAAAAAGAAATGTATTAGAGTGGATAACTAGTAGAAAATTGTAATCTTCTAAGTGTAGGAGATGAAATATACTACAGTTAGGACAAAGTCAGGTTGAGATGGGTAGGATTAATGAATGCTTAAAAAATTCTTTATATTTACAAAGTAGTGACTACCTACCAGTAATCAGTCCTAGTGCATTGTATGTGAAAAAATACTGTTTCAGCAGTAGAAATGTGCTGTGAGAAGAAATCACCATAATTCTTATCAGTGTTGTTCCTTGATTGTTAGCATTTTCTCTGAGAGGTCAAGTCTCAGTGAACGGCTGTCAGTTATTCCTAGCCTTCCTGGCCATTATCAATCTCCTGATTTTCCTGCCCCTTTAATTACCCCCACCAACACCTTAATCTCAGCACTCTGAGGGCAGAGGCAGGAAGATCTCTGAGATTGAGGCCTGCCTGGTTCATAGAGTAAGTTCCAGACCAGCTGGGACTACAGAGACCCTGTCTCAAAACACCACCAACACCAAAAAATATAACCCTGATAAACATCAACATTCCATACTCTGTAGTTTCTCACATTGTACATTAGCCTTCATGATTGGTCTTCCTGCCCAGTGACCAAACTAGTAGCTGAAGCCTGGTTGGCCTTTGGGTGAGCCTGCCTATGCGAAGTGGGTGTGGCAGAGCCTGGGGTGAATATCCTGTGACCTAAAGCAAAGACCCAGGCAGGCAGGTGCCAGAGGTTGCTGTTTTGTACCCTCCTTCAAACCCCTCTGTAGATGTCCTGGAGCATTTCATGTAGTGCATCTCAGCCTCATTCTGGGATAACCTGGTATCATTTCTCCAATTTGTCTTTTAAGGTGGTCCTGCAGTTGAAATGACTGGAAATGATGAATGCCAGTGCTGTCCGCATCCACTGTTGGAGTTGGTATGACAGAGTGAGCACTGTTCAGATGGTCAGTGCTACAGGCTGAGCAGCGCTGGATCACAACGGAGCAATCTGTCAGTGGCCCTGAAGAACAGGAGATTGCTTGGCTGATAGGAAATGCAGAGACTGAAAGATGCAAATGCTGAAGTAGCAGTTTCTATTTCATAATGGCTGTTTTTCTCTCATTTGTTAAGTAATTGAGGAATGTTTGTAAAGTTTTATTGGAAGGTAAAAATAAATTATAAAGTAATGTAAACATACAGAGCGCAAATACACTTGAATATTGCTTAAATAATGATGTGGATAGTAAAAACATGTATTATCGATATGTTATTTGTGATATTTAAAGCATTAATGTTTTTAAAGAATATATAAGCTTCATATGTAACTCAGGAGGGTCCATGTCTTTTTTATGTTTCAGAGAAAAGATCATGAATTGTAAAATTTCATAGAGAAAAGTACTTTAACAGACACGAATAAGAAAAAATTTTAAATTTGTGTAAATAATTTTGAATTTATGAATTGTAGAACTAAAATCTAGACTTAAAAAAAGGAACATAACGTTATTTCTGCACTTCCTGCTGGCATTGGGAAATCTGTAGTCTGATAAAGAGTAGCTGTCATGGTGTAGTGTACATATTGTTACTCAGATATCAGGAGAGAGTGATTGCAGGTTCATTTTTATAAATTCTTAATATAGACTTTAAGCTTTTGAATGTTAACAAGTTCATTGAAGTATAAATCATTTTTAACCTCAGCCAACTTTAGAAATAAGCATCTGAACAAATAAAAGTGTATTGTTTTATTTTCATGTGTGGCTTTATTTCCAGTGACTTTCTGCATACCTCAGTAGTAAGTACCTAATTAGTTGATCTCTGCTGTTTTTGACCTTTGGCTCCTTAAAGCAGCAGACTGTTCTGTGAAGTGTCCAGAGCAGTACTTGCTGTTCTCATCGTGTAGGTGAGGGCAGGCTTAATAAATAATTACCTGTGTGATCTGAACAGTGCTGCTCATACTGTGTCTCTGTCTAGTGCTGGTCTTGGACTGTTGCACATCAGTGATTAGAAAGGGAGCTTGAAGGCCAGGCATGATGGAGCATGCCTTTAATCTCAGCACTTGGGAGGCAGAGGCAGGCTGAGCTCTTGTGAGTTCAAGGCCAACCTGGTCTACAAAGCGAATTCTGGGCCAGGAAGCGCCCCCCCCC
>NW_008341889.1:3577973-3586527 GCF_000622305.1 Nannospalax galili | reverse complement strand
CGCCAAAAAAAAGCTTGAGCCAAAATGTTCTTTAGTATACTTCTTCAAGAAATTTTGGGCAAGGAAAATGTATCTTCTCAAGTAAATAGTGCATTTATCGATTTCCTCTCATACAAATTCCTTAAGTCAGTATGGACCAGGGACAGCTCTCAGAGCAGCACTTCAAAAAGCTCTGATCTTCTCTGTTAAGCTGGCGCATCCCCCCGCATCCCCCAAAGATGTTCAGCTTAAGAGCCAAGATCTTGCAGCCCAATGGCTGGAGATGAACGTGGTCCTCAAAGTGCACCTGTGTCATGCAGTGCCTTTGGAAGACAGAAGAGGGTGTCGGATTCAAACCAAGGAGGACCGAAGAGGGTGCTAGGGTTCAAACCAAGGTCTTGTGCAAGAACAGCTGTTGTTCTTAACTGCTGAGCCATCTGCAGGGCCAATGATGCCACTCTTGAGGACTTGGTCTTCCCAAGTGAAATTGTGGTCAAGAGGTTCTGTGTGGAACTGGATGGCAGCCAGCTCTGGGTTCATTTAGACAAAAGACAGCAGAACGACTTGGAGCACAGGGTTGAAACGTGTTTAAGAAGCTCACAGGCAGGGATGTTAATTTTGAATTTCCAGTTCCAATTGTAAACAAATGACTAAAGTATCATTCACAGTCAAAACAAACAAAAAGCCCTGATCTTGATATCTTTGAATTGCACCCTTTCTTTCGGAACAGTGTCTTTTACAAAGGAACTACTCTGCTCTTGTGGCCCCCTGCATGATTCCATTAGCATGCTGAACAGCTTCATTGAAATTTGATAGGCACTCTGTATAATGCCCTTATTTAAGTGTCAGTTTGGTATGTTTTGCAGATACTCATGATCAAGGTAAACATCACCATGGTCAAGGTAGTGAACATGATCATTCTGCAAGTTCTCTCTGGCTTGTCAATGGTCTGTCACTGCATCGGTCACACCCAGTTATCACTGCTGTGCTTCGAGTCACCACAGATGACTTGGATTTTCAAGAGTTTAGTTTAAAGGCGATCATAATAGTATGCGGGAAGAGATCACAACTCATTCACAGGAAGGGACCAAAGCTCCAGTTCAGAAGAGGGGACCACAGTTTCAGGCTTATGGGAACCACAGCTCTAGCTCACAGGAGGGGACCTGGAGGCCTAACTCATGAGGAGGGACCATAACTCTGTCTCAGGAAGGGACCACAGCTCCAGCTCACAGGAGGGGACTACAGCTCCAGGTTCACAAAAAAGAAACCACAGCTCTAGGTTCGCAGGTTGAGACCACAGCTCCAGCCCATGGAAGGGGAAAACAGCTTCAGTTCCCAGGGAGCCAGTCTCAACTCCAGCAACCCTATATCCCATCAGCATTAGTAATTACTCAGGTGTTGCACTATATTTTCTGCTCCCCCTTCTTGAGAGACCGGAGCCCAGGCCTTCTGAGGCCCCAGGGCTAAAGAGTGACTTACAAAGCATATGCTCTCGTAGTCCATCTTCATTGTGACTAAGCTTTGAGATCCTCCCCATGCCCTGCTGGAAGTTCACCAGCTATCCACACACCATTTCGATCCCTGAGGTCTATACGGGGGTCCATGGGGTCCTCACAAGGTCCTCAGCGCCCCTTGGGGTCCACAGTGCCTCACGGGGTCCACGGCAACCTGGCTTGTCTACTCGTTTGCTGTTCACTGTTCCCAAAATGGCACCAACTCCTCCTCCTTTTTCCCAGTGTGCTCTGCTTCTCTCTGGGTCTCTAGACCCACGCCCTCTTTTCCTCAGGGGAGGAATTTACTCAATATCAGGGTTGCTTTTTCATCTTAATATTCCCCAGACCCATCTATGGGAAGTGTGAGGAAGACTGGGAAAACTGGCAAGATGGAAGGGAAGCGACCACAAGGGTGGTCTGAAGTCTGCCATGTTATCCCTGTATTTCATGGCTTTTCAGATCTGTCTACCCAGTCCTGATCAGGCCAGCAGCTCCAGGAGGTGAGAACCTCTGACAAAGGACAGGTGGAACGTCCACCCCCACCCCCATCAGAAGATTGGGGGGGGTGTATAGGAAGGTAGGAATGTGTTCTTTGCCTCATCCTGAGGAGATTTACTTACAGTCTTTAAAAAAATTTTATTTTCCACTGGCAGATGTTTCATGTAATGTTTAACACTGTCCTGAATTAGTCACTGTTATAAACCTGGGAAGCACAGAGCATTAGGCCTCCTCCTTTAAAGAATATAATCTCATTTTAAACTGAAACATTTTGTAGTAAAGGATTATTCTTTTTAAAAAATATTTTATTATTTTTATTTTATGTGTATGAGTGTATTGCCTTCATATGTGTGAGTGTACCCATGTCATGCAGTGCCACAGAGGTCAAAAGAGGGTTTCGGATTCTCCTGGAACTGGAGTTAAGGACGGTTCATAGCCACCATGTGGGTGTTGGGAATCGAACCCAGCTGGGTCCTCTGTAAGAGCAGTCAGTGCTCTTAACCACTGAGCCATCTCTCCAGCCCCTCTTTTTTTCTTTTATGAAGAACTCTAACCAAAATTAAAACAAATAAAATTTACATTTTCTCTGGCCTTTTACAATTTACTGTATGTTCTTGAGTTGGACTTTTCCTGTCTCCCTTTATGTTCTGGTACAATCAGGCATCTTAATTTTAGACAAAATTACTATTATTTTTGTTTTTGCTTTGTAGACAACATTAAAACTTTAAAACCTGAGACCTTTCCCATATCATATTCTGTCCCTTTATATGTGGGTCCCAAATACATCCTTTCTTAATATTTCCACCTCCCTTCCGGCTCCTGAGGTGTATGTCTGAGGAAGGAGGGGGAGGATCAGTCGATATCCTGAACTGACAAAAAGTGAGTGGACCTCTTTTTTCCTTTTTAGTAATAAAGAAGAGTAGAACAGGATTTCTTTAGGAACAGTCAGCCAGAGGAGAGCCTGCAGCAAGCAAGCGAAGGAGAGAAAGAGGAGGGAGGGATGAGGGAGAGAGGGAGGGAGGGAGGAGAGAGAGAGAGAGAGAGAGAGAGAGAGAGAGAGAGAGAGAACCAGGACACAGGGTTTACCAGACCTGCCAATCTCAGAGGGCAGACAGGAGCCCCTGTCCTCAAGGAGAATCAGGAAGGAAGGAAAGTTGCAGGGCAGCAGTTGAAATAAAGAAGGACGTACTCTCATTCCACAATAAGAAAGACAAAAGACAGGACCTTCTGAACAGGTGCTGTCCAGAGCAGAACTCACTTTGTCTGACTGCCCCATCACTCATTCAGTCATACAATTATTCATATACACAAAACAGACATGAACAGAGGCCAGAGTAACCAGTTTCCATGGTGCACCAGTTTACCAGATGACTTTCTCAGCCAGGTCATAACTATAGAGAAAGGTCGGTGGGGGGCAGGGTGAGTTTTTCCTGAAGTTCACACTCCCATTACTCAATACCAGACCAGACCAGACCAGACCAGACCAGACCAGACCAGAATGGAGCTCCAAACCAGAAATAACAGAACTTACCTCCTAGGAGGACCAAAAGGGCTCAATCAGTTTTGGTTTGAATCAGTCATTTTGGGACTCTGGCTCTGATGAGAGAGTCATGGGGCCCTGAAATGTCTCAGGGGGTACCTCTCTGTAACAATTCATCAAACTGGGGAGATCTGGGGTGAGGCTGAGCCCCTGGGTGGTGATCTCATGGGGACATTCAAATGTAATACCAAGTGAAAAATACTATATAGTTTGTTGGGTCAAATCAAGATTCCTTTATTAATAGCCAGTGGTCAGAAAGGGGGCTAACGCCCAAAAGAACTCTCAACCCCAGGGAGAAGCAGGGCAGGGTTTATAAAGCTTAAAACCACAGTTATATCAAGCCAGGTATAAAGCCGATAACCATAATTACATCAGATCACCATGGTTACACCAGACCAGGGCCAGGTCAGTTAACAAAGAGGTTTTCAAGTAACAAAAAGTTTTGATAAGGAAAAATCAAGTTTCCAGAATTGTAGAAACAATGGGCTCCATGGAGATGCAGATATAGCTGGGAGGGAGGATGTGATTTCTGGATATGCTACCTGGCTACTTGTAAGTTTCCCAGCATTGTAGAAGAGTTGTACTCCTGAAACTACCTATATGAGACATTCTGCATGGCTGGTTGCAATGGGAATGGCTGGGCAAAAAAAAACAGGGTAAAGCAAAAGTCAGAACAATATGGAGTTAGTTTTGCCACTTCACTTATAATTAATTAACTAAAATATATTATTAACTAACTTTTATAGGTTATCTGGCTTTCCTAAGATTTTTGTCTGTTTTGCTATTTCATCTTACAAATCATATGATTGATCTCTTTAGGTTCCCCTTGCTGCAGGAATGTGGATGAGATTATTTTTCAAGGTGTCCCTGACTAGAATCTATTGGCGTTTTTCTCAGGATACAGTTGGGGGAGAAGATTGCAAAGGAAAAGTGTCTTTTTCATAACATGTCAAAGGTATGTGCTGCTATGATCTGTGACTTGATGTTGACCATAACTACCCTGGCTAAGGTAATACTTGTCCGATTTCTTCACTGTGAAGTTACTTTCTGTTTTTCCCTTTTCTGTCCTCTTCACTTTGGTGGGAAACATCTGTGTTCAGCCTAGGTTTAGAGCAGTGAAGAGTTGTGTTCCCTCTCCACAAGGTTGAAGTGTTCACAGAAATTGTTTGGAATATATAGATTTGTCTTCATTTTCCCTCATAAATTATTTTCCCATTTATACCATGACTCATGGATATTTTGTGCTTTGGAATGCAATCCAGTATTATTTTATTATTGCTTTGGCTTTGCTGATTGGCGGCTCCTTCAGCTGGCTCCTGTGTCCCTTTGACACACTCCTATCAGGGGGTGGGAATTTTGTAGTAGGGGACGCATTTTTTTTTAACTGTTAAAAGACATTACTTTCTGATAGTGCAAGATATTCTGTGTTCCTTTTGTCTATTTCTTTTTGTTTGCTTGTTTTTGATTTTTGTTTTGCTTTTTTTTTTTTTGTTTTTTGAGACAGAGTCTCACTATGTACCCCTGCCTAGCTTGGAACTCAAAGAGATCTGCCTGCCCCTGTGATTAAAGGCACATGACACCATGTCTAACCCCTTACTCTGTTTCTTGCCCAACCCTAGAATCAGCCACTTTTCCAAGGAACCCAGAATCCTTTCATTGAGTACTGATGTTAGAAATCAACCACAGTATGCTGTTGTTTCTACTGGGGGTTGTTTCTTTTAGGCCTTTACAGTTCTGACAGAATAAAGAAATGCACATGTATATCCTACCCTATGTACATACACAGGTCTACATATACATATACATATACACATGACATGTGTGTCTGTATTAAGCTAAACAAGTTTATCTGATGCATGCACATCTACTCTATTCCCTACAACTCAGTATACTTTCTTACCCTTTTAATATATAAATGTGCACTCCAGAAGTGAGAACACTGACCCCTGGCATGTGTCTTCCATTTATTTATTGTGTAAGTCCATTGAACTAATGCAGAAGTGTTGGAATTGCTCACCTGAGGGCACTGGAGGGCCTTCTGTACATGCTTTTGTCTTTAGTTTTACACACTCATTTTCTAAGTTATGCACATAACACCTTTTCAACCTCTCCCACTCTTCAGTGAGGTTGTTCTATACATCTGTAGTATAGGTAGATTTTTTTGCTAGCCTTACTGCCTTACTGTTTTCTGGGACCCTTCAGCTTACTAAATGATTTTTAAAATTTTTATACATTTGTGTTTTATAGCTCTACCAGTTTTGATTAATGTATAATGCAATGAATCTACCATGTAGATTAGTTCAACATCATGAAAATCCCGTGTTTACCGACTCGTCCCATTCTACCATCCTATGAACTTCTGGCAGCCACTGCTTTTTTGAAATATCTCTCAAGTTTTTCTTTTCCAGAGTGTCATATAATTGGAACCACACAGTATGCAGTCTTCTCAGAGTAACTTTCTACACAGCACTTGTGCCTAGGTTTCTGCCACATCTTTTCATGGCTTGATCATTTGTTCTTTAATCTCTGGATAACGTTCCACTGTATTGAGGTATTCCCTATCCACTGAAAGACACTAATTGCTTTCACTGTGGTAACTATGAATAAAGCTGCTAAAACATCCTTAGGCAATCATAATTGGGCAACGCATAGGCGTGCAGTGCTGGATTATATTGCAAGATTATGTTTAACAAAGTGTGTGTGTGTGTGTGTGTGTGTGTGTGTGCACATTTGTGTGTGTGAATGCAAGCATGCCATGGCACATATGTAGAGGTCAGAAGACAACCTTGGGTGTTGGTCCTTACTTTCCACCTTGTTAATGCAGGGTCTCTGCTGTTTTTCTGTTGCATACACCAGGCTAGTTGGCCCACAAACTTCTGGACATTCTCCTGCCTCTGCTTTTCATCTCCGCATAGAATTGCTAGGATTACAGAGGCTTGCACTATGCCCTCAACTTTAGGTGCCTTCTGGGAATTTGGCCTCAGGTCTGCCCATCTGTGTGGCCAGCACTCTTACCCATTGAACCGTTGCCCCAGTCCCTAACTATCTTTCAAAGTGGCTGGCCCACTTTTTATTTCTTTGTATTCACAATTGTGGACAAAAACAGGTAACAGGAGGTCTACTCTGAACAATTTTAAGTGTATAGTACAGTATTGTTAATTACATGCACATTGCTGTACTGCAGGCTTATAGAACTTTCTCATATTGCACAACGGAAACTCTATACCCATTGAATGGCCTCAGTTTCCTTTTTCTCCTCACCACTGGAAACCACCATTCTATTTTCTCCCTCTCTGAGTGTCACTGTGTTAGATACCTCACATAACTAGAATCATAATGAATTTATCCTAGGGCTGATTTGTTTTACTTAGCATAACAGCCCCAAGATTCATCCATGTTGCAGCATATAATAGCCTGATTAAACTTTTCTATTCTGTTGTTTCAAGGTAAAATTATTTTCCCATTGTATGTCTTTATTCATCTGTCAGTGGACAAATAGTTGTTTGTGCCTTTTGACTGTTTTGAATAAGGTTTCAGTGAACATTGGCGTATAATTTTTCTGAAATCTCAATTTTAATTCTTTTGGGTAAAATCTAAGAAATTAGGTTTTACAAAGGGTTGTATTCTAAATTTAGCATTTGCATTTTTAAAATACTGTATTTATTTATTTTTAGTCTATGTGTATGAGTGTATTTCCTACATGTATGTAAGTGCACTTATGTCATGCAGTGCCCACAAAGGCCAGAAGACAGAATCAGAACCCCTGGAACTGGAGTTATGGACAGTTGTTAACCACCATGTGGATGCTGGGAACTGAACCTGGGTCCTCTGCAAGACCAGTCAGCGCTCTTAACTGATGCGTCATCTCTCAAGCCCCTAGCATTAGTATTTTGAGGAACTTCCATACTGACTTCCATCTGCACCGTTTTATAGTTATATTAAAAATGTGCAGGAATTCCAATTTCTCCACAGCCCTACCAACACTCATTATTTTGCTTCTTTTTCCTCACAGTGTGAAGTGGCATCCTATTGTGGTTTTGATTTGCATTTTCTTGATGACTAGTAATATTGAGCATTTTATATATTATACATTTTTTTCACACACACATTTGTAGGACATTTGTGTACATTTATTGGAGAAATGTCTATTCAGGTTTTGCCCATTTTTCAACCAAATTTTTTCCTTTGTAACTCTTACTTGCTGATAAGAATTTATGTACTTTAAAGATTAGGTTCTTATTAGCTTTGCCATTTGTAGACAGTGTCTCCCACCCTATGGGCAGTTTTTCTTCTTTGTCTTTTCCATTGCTGTTCAAGTCTAGTTTGGCAGATCTCTGCTAACCTATTTGAAGATCATTTGAATAGACATACGTAGATTTATTCCAGGACTCTTGTCCCATTGGTCTGCATGCCTGTTTTTTTCTCTACCATGCTGTTTTGATTACCTTTCTAACAAGAGATTGGGATATTGCTGTGACAGACCTGATCTTGGTGTTTTTGGGAGGACTGTGGAAGCGTTCAGAACTTTGGGCTAGAAAAGACATCGAGCGCTTAGAGTTTGTTGCTGTGGAGCTTGGAACAGTTATGTTGAAAGACTTGTGGGCAATGGAGGCCTGGCTTGTTAAGCTTCAAAGGGAAGCAGAGACTATCAGGGCTGTCTGTGTGAGATTTTGAATTGAGAATCTGTGGGTTCTGGTCAGCTGGGGCTGAAGAATCAGCTATGATTAAGAAGAGACGAGAACCTGAAGTACTTAGAGTTTGTTGCTGTGGAGCTTGGAACAGTTATGTTGAAAGACTTGTGGGCAATGGAGGCCTGGCTTGTTAAGCTTCAAAGGGAAGCAGAGACTATCAGGGCTGTCTGTGTGAGATTTTGAATTGAGAATCTGTGGGTTCTGGTCAGCTGGGGCTGAAGAATCAGCTATGATTAAGAAGAGACGAGAACCTGAAGTAAAACCTTTGTTTAACTGGGACAATTGATGCTGGTTAGCTGGGGCTGAAAAATCAGCTGTAAGTAACAAGAGACCAGCATCACTGTGGTGGAGTC
>NW_008341889.1:3572962-3577738 GCF_000622305.1 Nannospalax galili | reverse complement strand
CAAGAGGCAAGAAGAGGCCATTGGTGAAGGTGTAGCCTCAGTTTCAGTAGAAACCCCAGTTTTTTGGAGATGCCGGGACCATGGGACAACCACCAAGGACAGCAATAGATGTGGACTGGAGCTGGCCTGGGTCTGTGAGATGAGCTGTGTGTGCTGTGGACAGCAGAGTCAGAGAAGTGGAGCTGCCAGAACCCTTTGGAGGCCAGAAGATTGTGAGTGAATCCTAAATACCCACTCTTGAACTACTTTGCTGGACTTTGGTTTTGCTTAGGTGTGCCCGATTCTTCCCTTTGAAATAAGACAGTACTTGTTTTGGATTTTACAGTAGCCCACCCACAGTTAAAAGACTTTTAAAAGAGACTATGGACGTTTAAGTGTTTGGACTTTTTTAAGAACTGTGGCGTTTTTAAGGTTGTACTGTCTTATGTTGTGATATTAATGTTAACATATCTTGGGGACAAGAATTGGAAAGGTTATGGTTTAATAGTGATGTGTTTGTGTGTCAGGTTGACAAGGGGTCAATTGTGCTGGATAGCTTCAGTGTCAACTTGATATACCTGGGTTGGGGGAGCCTAAACTGGGGAATTGCCTCCATTGCACTGGCCACCTACCCCTGGGCAGGTGGGCCTGTGTTGCACAAGAAAGCAGGCTGAGCAAGGGCCAGGGGAACAAGCCAGTAAGTAGTGTTCTTCCCTGGCCTGTGCTCCAGCTCCTGCCTCCAGGTTCCTGGCCTGAGTTCCTACCTTGGGCTCCCGGATGAACTGTGACCTGGGAGATGTAAGACAAATAAACCCTTTCCTCCCCAAGTTGGTAGTGGTCAGAGTGTTTTGTCACAACAATGAAGAAACAAACTAGGACAGTATTTGTGTCCCCAAATGCCCCTCAGTGTGAGTCCATCCACTGGGCCCACCAAGAGTCTCATTCCTGTAAGACACTGTCTTCCTCCCTCCAACAGATCATTGTGGATGAAGAGGAAGAAGGATTGTAAGAGCCAAAGGAGGTGGATGACCATAAGGAGACTGTCTTCCAGACAGCTGGTCATTTACTCTCAAGACATTTGTATTACCTATTGGATAATATTTTATGATCACACAGGAATCTTTTATGAGTTTTTTTTTACCTTAAAGTGTGTATGTGCCTGTGTGTGGGTTTGTGCACATGAATGTACAAACTACAGAATTTAGAAGAGGGTATTGGATCTCCTGGAGCTGGAGTTACAAGGGGTTGTAAGCTGCCTGACATGGGTGCTGGGAACTGAACTTGGATATTCTGGAAGAACTGCAAATGCGTTTAACTGCTGAGACATCTCTCCAGCTCCCCCAGAATATTTTATTTTAGAAACTTTTTCTTCCAAAAAATGCCATTGGAATTTTGATAGACATTGCACTGAACTCATAGTTTCCTTTGAGTAGTATAGATAGTTCAACAATTTATTTGTAGGGATTGACTTGAGATAGAGTCTTCTTATTCTGTAGCCCAAACTGGGCTTATACTTTTGGTGATCCTCCTACTTCAGCCTCTGGAATGCTAGGATTACAGATTTTTGTCATCATACCTAGTAATAACCTTACATATTCAGTCCATGAACTGGGCTGTCTTTTGTTTGTTTTTAACTTCAGCAATTTATTGTTTTTTGTTTGACATTTTATTCCTATAATTATATCTTGTAGTTACAGATAAAACATACAGGCATTCATCTGTATCAGTGCTTAGATTTTCTAAGTGTTAGGGGTCAGCCTGGGCCTTGGGACAGTTCTTTTGGCATACACCAAAGAGCCCTTGAATGTAATACACTTTAGTATGGGAAGAATGATAATTATGTGAGAATAGAATCTTCTATAAAGTTTCCTGTTGGGGACTCCTGCTGTGTAACGTAGCACTCTCTCCATGTCCGGATAGCCCACGGGGCTCGGCGTTCATATGCAGAGACTCCTTTTATCAGCAGGGTGCCTTCCCACTCTCTTCCTGACTTGTCTTTGAAGTAGCCGCCACAGATACATGGCCTCTGGCTCTGAAACTGCCAGATTTTCCTGTGTGATTTTCAGGCACTGTCTGACAGCCTGGCAGGAGCCCACCACCACATGTAAATGGGGCATCCTGAAAGCACTTATCCACTAAGGCTTTTGCCACTGCCCCCACAGTATAAATGTCCTGGTTTCTCCTAATTAATCAGAGCTGAATCACTAAGACGTGGAGCCAAGCTGAGTCACTAAATAAAGGAGCTGTACCACTGAGTCTGACTGAGCTGAGTTCTGTGTCTTACTGCCTATGATCCAGTCTTCCCGGAGAGAGCTGTCTCTTTGTAAACCACGACTCACGGAGACCCTGCTTTCGCCATCTCTGCACTTCCCACGAGATCCGGCGGCCAGCGGATCTCGTACCTCGAGGGAGTGCTCGGTAGTTTGGGATGGAACCCACCTGCGTGGCTGACAGTGGCTCTCCAGAGCTGCCAGCCCCGGTAGCAGAGAGCCTCAGCAACGCAGTGCGCGACACATGTGCACTGCAGCGGCCCGTGGGAGACCGGTGCCATGCCCAGCAGCTGGCGCTCTGAGTCCCTGCAACCCCATATCTGGCACCCAATGTGGGGCCTCTGAACTCCACGCCAGCCAGCAAGCTGGTGCCCCCAGAAACGCAGGATTCGTGAGTATCTCTCCCACCAGGAGAGTAACACAAATCTTTTTTCCTTCATCTCCCATCAGGAGACTAAAAAGGCAGCTGTGCCCCCAAGCCTCCCCACTCGTGGGGCCTGGCAAATCTCTCTTTCGTCTCCCATCAGGAGAATAAAAAGATAGCTGCGCCCCCAAGCCACCCCACCCTTGGGGCCTGGCAAATCTCTTCTAATTTCCTCCTTTTGTTTCCGGTCTAGAGTCTTCGCGTGAGGACATTAAAGATGGAAAGGCAACTAAAGCTTTCTGGTCAGGGCTACTCCCTGATGTCAGCTGAAGGCCTCTCTGCCCCCTAACGACCTCCGACCGCCTGCATAGGTGTAGACAAAGGACCTTCTATCTATACATCTTTCTAATATAAAAACCTGGTGACGCAGCGGCCACTTAAGAGTCATTAGGACGGCCTCCAGTTTCTTAAATCTGTGGGAAGGCTGGTGCTGGGAGCTAAGTGGAATCCCCTGAGATTTTAATTTCAGGCACGTTCCCTTGGAAACCATCACTTCACTACTTTCCTATCCTAACACTGCTAAAAAAGTCCCAAAAGTTCTAAGTAATCTTCACGTTAAGCCTTGGAGTCAGCTTCTAAGGCAAACTTCCCTAATCAGTTTTGTTATCCTGCCCCTCAGGGCATTCAAGCCACAGCTAAAACCAGTTAGGTGAGAATTTAAATTAACTAGCCCCTGCAGAGCACCTGAAGGCTCAAGGTAGTTCGAGTTAAACAAAAGATTTAAAAGTGACATTTTTTTTTCTGCAGTCTAAGGCTTGTAATCTGTCAGAGCATTCCAACCCCTTAGTGTCAGGCTGCTACAGAAACGTTAAACGCTAAGACAACGCTATTTCCTTTTATAATGGGTAATTCAATATCACGCCAGAAAAAACTCCAAATTCGTTCCCTTAAAACCTTACTTAAATCAAGAGGGCTTAAGATCTCCCAAAAACAAAGCTCAAAATTTTGGAATAAAATATATCAATTTGCACCCTGAATCCTATCAACAGACATTTCTGATCCAGAGGTCTGGACTAATATTACATATCTGGCTCATAAAAAAGAAATCCAGGAAAGACATAATTTTCCCCTTTCCTTTTTCCCCATAATGGCAGCCATCCAGCAATGCTTAGGAAACCCACCTAAGATTGAGGAAAGCTTACAAACACCAGAAAATAATAAAGGGGAGGTTTTAAACAATAAAAAAACCCCTACAGACTGCCCAGTAGCTGATTTAACAAGCCCACATATTAACGCCCAGACTTCAAAAGCTCCCAAAGATCCTCAGATAAATCCCCCTCCCCCTTCACCTCGGCTGCCACCGCCTGTGGCGCCATTCCAGCCACGCCCTACAGCCACAGAGCAACTGTGTAATCTTAGAGATAGTGGAAGTTGCCAGCCTCAATGGCCTCAGGACCCCCAAATCCCACCGGTAGAGGGTTTTCCTGTTAACTTACAAATAACAAGGCAACGCCCACTAGCCTGGTACCCACTCTCAGCAGCGGAACTTAAAGAATTATGCCAGGCTGTCCATGAAGATGGAATCCATGCTCCGTGAACAAAATCTATACTACAAACATTTAATACTAATCTGCTTACCCCCCAGGACTGGAGGGACATCTGTAGATCTACCCTCCCCAGTCCATTATTTGTACAATGGGAGGCCTTATTTAAAGATGAATGTCTAATGCAGGTTAAAAGAAATGACACTCATAATCAGCAGCTAAGACCCCAACAAGGGCAGGATCCACCACCTGGATTCATAGATTGGAACTATGACCAGCTTTTTGGTCAGGGCAACTTCTCCACAGGAATCCAGCAGGCTGCAATTCCTGCAGGCTGTTTTGAGCAAGTTCACTTATGTGCCCTACAGGCTTGGGACCGCCTAACCCCCTTGTCCACCGGGCCTGGAGAAACTTCTTCATTAACTTTTTTAAAACAAAAACCAACTGAGGCTCTCCCAGATTTTATACTAAGAGTGCAAGCCAGTTTAGATAGAAAAATAACAGATCCTGCAGCCAAAGCAATGCTTTTAAACAGCCTTGTCTGGGAAGGGATGACCCCTGAGCACAGACAAGCATGCCAGGGACTAAAAAATGAACATTATGACAAATGGATTGTGGC
>NW_008341889.1:3568367-3572263 GCF_000622305.1 Nannospalax galili | reverse complement strand
CCTTAAAATAGATGATCAAATGAGGTCCCTAAAACAACAGGACCCCCAATTCTAAAGGCCACTGTTGATTACCAAACTCCCTGCCTTGATTGGATCACCACAGAGCCAGTCTGGGTGGAACAGTGGCCATTACCCAGGGAGAAATTACTCATTTTACAGCAACTTGTGAAAGAACAGCTACAGCTGGGTCACATTAGGCCCTCCAGGAGCCCATGGAACACACCAGTCTTTGTAATAAAGAAGACAGGGACATGGAGACTGTTGCAGGACCTTAGAGCTATAAATAAAACCATGAAAATATGGGGATCCCCCCAAAGAAGCCTACCCATGGTCTCTGCCATCCCCATTAATACCCCCCTGTTAGTCTTAGCTATAAAAGACTGCTTTTTCTGCATCCATTTCCACAAAAATGATTGCCAATATTTTGCCTTCTCAGTTCCAAATATTAACAATTCTGGTCCAGCTGATCGATATGAATGGCAAGTTCTGCCACAGGGTATAGCAAATAGCCCTACAATATGCCAGGAGGCTGTTGCAAATGCACTAGCACCCCTTTTAAAAAGGAGCTACATGTTTATCATTACATGGATGACCTCTTGCTCTGGCAAGATGAGGATTCCTCTTTAGAAGACCTAAAAGATGCTATGATAAACACCCTAGAGACAAAAGGTTTTGTAATAACAACAAATAAAATACAATCAGTTGCCCCTATTACCTTCCTGGGGACTGAAATAATGCCTACTACTTTTAGGCCCCTCAAACCTGTCCTAGATGTCCCCCATCCACTCACCCTTAATTCACTTCAGAGCTTTCTAGGCAATATTAATTGGCTAAGGCCCTGGCTTTCCATCCCCACAAGTCAATTACAGCCACTCTTTGATCTCTTAAAGGGAGACAAAACCCAGCCTCCAGACGGTATCTAAACCCAGATACAAAAAGGGCCCTCCAAATAATTAACAGCCACTTCCAAAAGACATCACTAGCCAGATATACCCCAAGCTACCTGTCCAACTCTTAATATTTAATTCGTCCCCCACCATGGTAGGAGCAATTCATCAGCCACACGGAGTACTAAAATGGCTTCACACGCCAGTAGGGGGCGCTCCTCGCTTTCTTACAGAAGTAGACACTCTTGCGCCCATGGTCCGTCAGGGAAGAGAAAGAGCTATACAAATTATAGGAAAAGAGCCTGATACTCTTATTATCCCCTTCACATTATCAGATGTACAATGGCTCTTAAAGCATCACTCCTCTTTTGCAATTAGCTTAATAGGCTTCCCAGGACAAATTGATAATCACTATCCCAAAAATAAATGGGTGCCAGTTATTCCAGCATTTCGCGTTATTCCAGTATTTCGCTGGCTCCCACCTCGGCTCTTCTGCCATAAACCCGTAAAAGAGACGATTGCAAACTTTACAGATGGAGGAAAAAAAGGGGCTGCATTGGTCATATATGACTCCCCTAATGACCCACCTATGATATATTTTCAACCTCTATCTGATAAATCCCCACAATTTAAAGAGCTCTTTGCTATCTATATGGCTCTTGATAAGATTGATAAACCCTTCAACCTTTATTCTGACAGCATTTATGCTGTTAATTTACTCCCATGGCTAGGTCATTCCTTTATTAAAATAGATGGCAACCCCATCTCACCTCTGCTAATTAAAATTTCCACACTGTTACAAAAATGGATGGCTCCATTATTTGTCCAGCATATCAGTTCCCACTCCTCTCTCCCAGGTCCTCTTACTGAAGGAAATGCCATAGCAGATGAGGTAGCCACCACTGGAACATTCCCTGCCAGTGTGACGGACACCCAGCACCTGCACCACGCCACCCATGTTAATTGATGAGGGCTCCATCTCAGATTCCCCCACATTCCCCTCAAACAACTTAAAAGCATTGTTAGAGCTGCTCTTCTTGTGCATCAATGATACATACCCCTGCTATACAACAGACGGGCACCAATCCTAGAGGACTAAAATCTAATGCCCTCTGGCAAGTTGATGTAACTCATGTTCCCCAATTTGGCAGACAAAAATATGTATTTGTAACTATAGACACTTACCCTCACTTCCTCTGGGCTACTGCGCAGACTGGTGAAAATTCAAAAAAGCTAATAAATCATATGCTTTCATCCTTTGCCATCATGGGCCTCCCTGCACAACTAAAGACAGACAATGGCCCAGCATTTACCAGCTCATCATTTAAAAATTTCTGTGAAGCGTGGAAAATCACCCATCACACTGGCATCCCTTACAACCCACAGGGACAAGCCATTGTGGAAAGATCACACAAACCTTAAAGGACCAATTAAAAAGACAGGCTCAAACAACATATTGTCCCAATATTCAATTAACATTAGCCTTGTTTACCCTTAATGTACTTAATGTATATCGAGGGACTGATGCTCCCCCCATCACCCGACACTGGGCCCAGACACACCCAGTACCACCCATCATGGTTAGATGGAGGGACCCCTTTGATGGACTCTGGAAAGGACCAGATCCATTGCTGACCACAGGGAGAGGATTTGCTTGTGTTTTCCCACAAAATCAACTAAAGCCTATCTGGGTTCCAGGTAGAAATGTCCGACACCTCCCCACCCATGAAAAAAATGGCCTACGTGACCCTGTCAGAGACAAAGAAAAGAAAGAGGCGGAGACGACATCCAAAGCCACACCAGATCACGTGGAAAGAGATCCATGACCTAGCGGAGACTGCTCACCGCAGATGTCCCCCTAGAGCCTCCTTCTCTGTCATCCTCATGGCTGTCTTTACCCTGCTTAACACCAATGCTTCAGCCAGCCCCCACTCTCCCTAATACCATCTTCTAGAGATTTTATATTTCAAGGAGAAAATCAGATCCATGGGACAATTGCTGGAACATTAGAGTAATAACAAAATTCTACTCAGGTGAATTCTCTAGGTACCCCACAGCTGACTTTCATATCTCTCCAAAGCTTGCACCTGCAGCTAAGTCTGTGCTATCTCATCATAATATTATCCTATAGGAAAGACAAACAGAGGACCAGATAAGATCAACTATGTCCTGGAACAAGTCTAACTTTCTTCCCTTCTCTACCCAGAAACAAAAAGATTTCACTGACTCTCATCTAGTGGACTAATTATTTAATTTTCATTTTCAGCGAGTCAGACTACAAATGCCTCACTAACTACTCTCTCCAGTACAGCATGCATCGCCCCTCCTTTCTTCATATGGTACAAGAAAGAAGCCCAAAACTGTGTTAATCTCTCTTTGTCCACCTTTTGTGTACTAGTACATTCCAGGTGTAAGAAGCCCTTTCCTCCTACACAGCTGCTAGCAGAGAAAAATCTTCTTCCCCCTGCTGGTAGGGATCGAACTTGCACTCTCCCTGGATGCTGGAGGTGTTGCTATGGTGACAAACTACTACAAGCCCTGCACCTGACAGATTTCTGAGACAAGCTAGACCAGACAGTGGCATTCGCAGCAAGCTGCATCTGATTCTGCTCTAAGCTGAGACAAGCTGTGACATCAGTGACTGACAGCCTGAAGTTTCTCCAACAACAAATAAACTTTCTCACCAAAACTATACTTCACAATAAAAGAACATTGGACTTGATAACTGCTGAACATGGGGACTATGTGATATTGGGAAAAGTACTGTTTCTTTGTAATTGAATCAAATGTTGTTGAAACCAATGTTAAATTTCAACCCATCAAACAATTAGGTTGGCTTAGCAATCCCTTGTTTGCATGCCTCCTATCCCTTGTTGCCCCCTGATAATACTGTGTATTACTTTGATACTTGCTCACTGTTTTTAAGATTTCTTTGCTGACAGTTACTGCCATTTGCTAAAATCACTACAAAACAGGCCATGGTCAATTATCAGACTTTGGATTCTCCTG
>NW_008341889.1:3566609-3568064 GCF_000622305.1 Nannospalax galili | reverse complement strand
GAGTCACTGAATAAAGGAGCTGTACCACTGAGTCTGACTGAGCTGAGTTCTGTGTCTTACTGCCTATGATCCAGTCTTCCCGGAGAGAGCTGTCTCTTCATAAACCACGACTCATGGAGACCCTGCTTTCGCCATCTCCACCCTTCCCACGAGATCCGGCGGCTGGCGGATCTCGTACCTCGTGGGAGTGCTTGGCAGTTTGGGACGGAACCCGCCTGGGCGGCTGACAGTGGCCCTCCAGAGCCGCCAGCCCCGGTAGCAGAGAGCCTCAGCAATGCAGTGCGTGATACGCGCACACCCCAGCGGCCGGCCCGCGGGAGACCGGCGCCACGCCCAGTAGCTGGTGCTCCAAGTCCCTGCGACCCCATAGTTTCCCCTATCCTTCTCAAAAGGGATTCAGCATATGAATTGATTAATGTTCATTGTTGATAAAGTGACAATACTTGCGATCATAAAAAGGAAATGAAATATATAATCCTACTGTCCTTTTTTATTCCAGTGGTCATGGTAAATAAGCCTTTGTTCATTTATTTACTATTATTTATTTATTTATTTATTATTTTTTTCTTCCATTTATTTATTTTTATGGGGCTTTTGGGTACTCTAACATTCCCCGCTATGAAGAGGTAACCCTAAAATCTTTTAAGGATTAGATACAAGCTCCCAAATACTTTTGACATTTTTGGCCTTTGGAACAGAGTATGTTGCTAACAAGCCCAAGGACATTACATTGTGAGTTTTAGCCAAGAAACTGGCTACTTTTCTTTGGAGTCTTTTTACCCTAACTGTCTAGTCAATTCCTACCTCCTATTTTTATCAGGCCATCCTCTGAAGGGGTTACCCAAATTGCCAATAGGGAATTGGGATGAAGACCTCTCTGGCTTCTTCCATGCTGAACAGGGATGCAGGGTGAGGCAATTGGAGTACCCCTTCAGTGGGTCTATCTAAAAGGCTTCCAAATTGAATAACTCTTGTCTCACAGGGGAAAAGAAAGTCCTTGAATCCTGAATAGGAGATATGAAGGAGAAGTAAAGGCAAGAGTAATTAGCATTATAATTTCTAGACAGGGAACTAGAAAAAAGTCAGAACAGGGTAATTTTCAAATGTTCATACAAGTCTATTGGAATTTCTTGACAAGTGCTTCCAAAAGCATCCTTCTATTGTGTTCTCATTTTTCTTTTGTCTTCCAAGGCTGGACTCTAGGGTGATGGATTCAGGATTTGCTTTCAGGTATTTTGACAGCTATTGGAGTGGTTAGAATCAGTGTCAGTTCCCTCTCAAAAGCTTCTAAATAGGGGAGAAAAACAAAGTTATCCACCATTTTAGAACAATAGCAGGTTGTCTCCCTTAGCTACAGGTGGGAACTACAGTACTGGAGAACAAGATTTGAAGTCTTATATCTGAGCAGCACTTTCTGGTTAGGAACAAAATCATCAATGAGAAATAGCTGTGTAG
>NW_008341889.1:3565179-3565893 GCF_000622305.1 Nannospalax galili | reverse complement strand
TTGGGCTCCTGGATGAACTGTGACCTGGGATATGTAAGCTAAATAAACCCTTTCCTCCCCAAGTTGGTAGTGGTCAGAGTACTTTGTCATGGAAATGAAGAACAAACTAGGACAAATAATTATGAGACATAATAGCATTAACAAATAAATTTTCCATTTGTTGTGAGACTTCTTTTCCTGGGGATGCTAAGCAATGCTTATTCCCTTTTAAGGTTCCAGTGTCAAGCCAATGTTTCATTAAAGTTTTACTGGGGAACCAATGAATTTATTGAGCTTACTCACCGTGATAACTGAGGGGTTGCTGAAGTGTATGTATGAACTGAGGGTATGCACACTGGATAGCCTTTACCCAGCATGGATCATGCCTTCTCTTCCTAGTCTTCTCCAGATTGTATACTTTAGCCCTCCTTAAATCCAGAAGGCCATATGTGATTATGGTCAAATTACAGTTAGCTAGGAAAAGTGGCTGGATACTCCAGTAAGGGTCCAGTGACACTGCTTGGCCCTCCTTTAATTAATTTTTTTAAATGTGTAAATTTTTTTGCTTTACTAATTTAGTTTATTTTAATATTTCATTGTTTTGATGCTATTGTAAATGAGAGTGCTGTTTAAAAAATTATAATTTCCTTTTCAGGGTGTTCATTGGGTATAGAAATGCAAGTAGCTTTTATGCTGATTTTGTATATTGCAACCTTACTAAGTTCTTTACTACTG
>NW_008341889.1:3565002-3565165 GCF_000622305.1 Nannospalax galili | reverse complement strand
AGAGAGAGAGAGAGAGAGAGAGAGAGAGAGAGAGAGAGAGAGAAATTTTAGAGATTAATATATATGAGAGCTTGTTAGCTGTGAGCAGTGGTAATTTTACTTCTTCCAATTTGGATGACTTCTCTCTTGCTGCCCTTCTATGATTGTGTCCATATATTCTCTC
>NW_008341889.1:3558354-3564919 GCF_000622305.1 Nannospalax galili | reverse complement strand
CTTCTTCTTCTTCTTCTTCTTCTTCTTCTTCTTCTTCTTCTTCTTCTTCTTCTTCTTCTTCTTCTTCTTCTTCTTCTTCTTCTTCCTTTTCTTCTTCTTCTTCAGATTGATATAGAAGAGAGTTATTAAGAGCAGATATATCTGCTTTATTCTGATTCCAGAGGAAGAGTTTTCAGTTTTGCATTATTAACTATTACTTTAACTGTGGCTTTTTATAGGAAGTTGTATAGCTTTCTATTTGCTGTGACCAAATACAGAATCAACTCGAGGGAGGAAGGATTCATTTTGGCTCATGATTCAGAGGGCTGAGTCTATCATCTTGGGAAGGTGTGGCAGCTGGGACAGTTATGTTAGTAGAGGGGGTGGGGAGGTGGGCAGCTGAGACAGTTGTCAGTAGCAGCATGAGTGTGATATCTTCATGTCTTGGTGGATCAGGAGCAGAAAGCTCAGGTTGGGATCAGAAGTGGGTATCACCATCATGGCCATATCCCAGTTATCCATTTCTTTTAGCTAGACCACAGACCCAAAGGCTCCACAATAGTCCCTAAACAATGCCAGTGGCTGGGGATCCAGTGTTCAAACACATGAGTCTGGTGTGGGGCATTTCACATGCAAATCATAACAATAGCCTTTATTAAGCTTAGGTAATTCCTGTGTACTTACAGTTTGTCCGGTCTTTTTGTGACAAGATGCTGGCTTTTGTCAAGTACAATCTTTGCATCTTTTGTGGTGGTCACATGATTTCCCCCTTACTCTATTAGTGTGATGGAAGTGATTGATTTTTCTGTTTGAACCAGCTTTCTATCCCAGGAATAAATTGAATTTGGTAATCATGTATGATCCTTTTTAATGTTTCATTGAATTTGGCTTGAATTTGGTTTTAAGGGTTTTTGTGTCTGTGTTTGTCAGAGATATTGGCTTATAGTTTTCCTGTTATTTCTTTGCCTGGATTCAGCATTGGTATAGTTTGGCCTATTGAGTTTGAAAGCATTTCCCATCTTTGGCTTTTTTGAAGAGTTAATTCTTCCAGTGTTTGGTGGTGATCAGCAAAGTCACCTGGTCCTAGACTTTTCTTTATGGGTAGGGTTTTGAATATGGATCCAATCTCCTTACAATTTATAGAACTATTTAAGTGTTTGATTTTTGTGATTCAGTATTGGTAGTTACAAATTTCTAAGAATATACCTACTTCTTCCAGGTTTCCCAAGTTGCTGGCATATCATTGTGTGTAGTTGTTTCTGTGACAGAAGCATAATATCTGTTTCAATTCTAATTTTATTTCAATCACATCTCCCCATAGTATCACTAGAGGTGTCCCAATTTTGCTGATGTTAAAAATAAAACTACTCAGTATAATTTAATTTTTTGTGTGTTCACTATTTCAGTCCTGTTATTTGTTATTTCTTTTGTTTTGCTAACATTGGGTTTAGTTTTTTGTTTTCTTGGGATATGAGGTTAGGCTTTTTGCTTGAGGTCTTTTTCAGTGAAGTACATGTTTACTGCTCTAAAATTCACAGCTAATGCTTCTTTTGGTCTGTGTAAGCTTGGCCTGTTGTGCTGTTATTTTCACTTGTCTCAAGATGTTTTCTAATATCTCTTTTGAATTGCTCTTTTACCCATTGTTTGTTGAAGAGCATCTTCATTAATTTTCACATATTTGTGATTTTTCTATCTTTCTTATGCTCTTGATACCTAGTTTAATTTGTGAAAAGAGTCTTGCTGTGATTTCAGTTGGCTTAAGCTTCTGAATGCCTCACTATTGATCTGTATGGTTGGTCTATCCTATTTTTAAAATGGGATATTGAAATTGATTATTGTATTGCTATTTCTCCTTTCTGTTCTATCATAATTGATTTCTATATTTAAGTGCTTTATGTTTGACAAGCATGTATATATATAATTGTCAAATCTTCCTGAAGAGTTGGATTTTTTTGAATATTTGTATCAAATTTTTGTGTATTTCATATACAACATTTTAATCATCTTTATACCCTTTTCCCCTTTGGCACCTCCCATAGGTGTTGGACTTTTTTTTTATTTTAAATCATCTATACTTCATGTCTTTCCATGTATGTGTTCTTACAGAGGTTTTTGGTTTTATAAGGCACACTTAAAAAATCTCTGGTTCCTAACCTTATTGGATATTTAACAGCCATACTTTGAGGCCTATACTAATCTGGTCAGAGGGACTTAAAGTACAATTTTTGCCCCTTGCCCTCCAAGGTCGACTAAATTCCCAGGGGACTATGAAACATCTTTCAAAATGTCTTGTAACTGTGGTAAGTCACCTGTCCTCTTGTTCAGGGAGGACATGGAGACCCCATGAGATAGACTTGAACCAGTGTCCAGTCTACAAAGAGGAGGGTCAACACAGAGGAAACATTTCCTCCATGCTTCCAAGTGAAGCCAGCCACAGTTGAGCAGGATCTTTGACTTATCATCACATAGATAGAACTGGTAAAAGAAAGGAGCTAGGGGCTCCTTCCAAGCCCATGTGACCCCTGAGGAACAGTTCCTCAAATGACCTTAAGTATAAAAATAAATTGATTTATTTGGGCTAACTGTATGGTCTTAAACACCCAAAAGGAAAGTATAACCAAAGAGTAAAGTCATCAGTATACTTTTTAAGAGTTCAAGGGATTACATTTCCCAGACATTAGACTTAAGTCCATATAAAAAGTACTTAGATAATTATTTCTCATGGATGGTTTTGTTCCTAATCAGAAAGTGCTGCTCAGATATAAGACTTCAAATCTTGGTCTGCAATACTGTAGTGCCCACCTGTAGCTAAGGGAGACAACCCACTATTTTTCTAAAATGATGGATAAATTTGTTTTCTCCCCTGATTTAGAAGCATTTGAGAGGGAACTGACACTGATTCTAACCACTCCAACAGCTATCAAAATACCTGAAAACAAATCCTGAATCCATCACCCTAGGGTCCAGCCTTGGAAGACAAAAGAAAAAAGAAGACGAACCCAACAGAGGGATGCTTTTGGAAGCCCTTGTCAAGAAATGCCAATGGACTCTCATATGAACATTTGAAAATTGCCCTGTTCTTTTTTCTAGTTCCCTGTCTAGTACTTGTGATGGTAATTACTCTTGCCTTTACTTCTCCTTCACATCTCCTTTTCACAATTCAAGGACTTTCTTTTCCCCTTAGAGACAAGAGTTATGCAATTTGGGAGACTTTTAGATAAACACATTGAAGGGGTACTCCAATCACCTCACCCTGCGTCCCTGTTTAGCATGGAAGAAGCCAGAGCAGTCTGGAATCCCTTTCCCTATTGCAAGTTGGGTAACCTCTTCAGATGATGGTGTGATAAGAATTGGAGTTAGGAGGTAGGGGGTTGGAAAGATGGTTCAGTGGTTAAAAGCACTGACTGCTCTTGCAGAGGACCCAAGTTCTATTCCCAGCACCCACAAGGTGGCGGTGAACCGTCCTTAACTCCAGGTCCAGGGGAATCTGAAGCCCTCTTCTAACCTCGGCAAAATTGCATGACACGGATGCACTCACTTACATGAAGGCAATACACTTATACACATAAAATAAAAATAAAAAAATAAAATATTTTTTTAAAAAGAAAAAAGAATAGGAGGTAGGAACTGGCTGGGCCGTTAGGGTAAAAAGACCTAAAGAAAAGTAGCCAGTTTCTTGGCTAAAACTCACAATGTCCTTGGGCATCTTAGCAACTTACTCCGTTCCAAAGGCCAAAAATGATGAAAGTATTTGGGAGCTTGTATCTAATCCTTAAAAGATTCTAGGATTACCTCTTCAGAAGGGGGAATGTTAGAATAGCCAAAAGCCTCATTAAAAAAAAAAAAGGAATAGAGCATGAAATTATCAGAAAAAAAGTAGTAGGGAGATATGGGAGGAGCTGGAAGGGAGGGAGTGGGCATGGATTTGATCTAAACACCTTATATGCATGTATGAAGTTCTCAATAAATTACTTTAAAAAACCTCTGGTTCCCTCTGTTGTCTGTCGATCGTACTGCAGTTTCTTTGGCGCTGCCTCAAACCACCCCTTCTGCTGGCGCCCCCAGACTTTCAGACCATTTTGGTGTCTGACCAGTGACCTCTAAGTCAAGAAAGATCATCTTCAGGAATCCGAGAAGTCAGAACAACGTTTCCTTTCACCCAGCTATGTTAATCTCTTTTGTAACCGAGGGTCTTTGGAGCAGCAGCACATAGCTGCTGTATTCCGTTCTCAGCAGGCCTCTGGCATCTAGACTGAGTCATGGCCTGTCAGCCCTGTGAAACAGAAACCTGTCATTCTGACAGTCTTGCAAAGTGCCACGATGTTGGATTTCAGTCTTTCTCTCCCTGAGAGAAGCCAGGAATAGAGTCTTCCTCCTAATTCCACGTGGAATGGCAGGGGTGGTTTGGGGGGGGGGGGGGGGTGCGGGCGGAGCAGAGGCAAGTAGTGGCCAAGAATTTTACAATGCAGACAGAAAGGCAAAATAATAGCTTTCTTGTTTGTTCTTACTACAGCAAATTATGAGGTGTGTAAATATGTTGATTCTGAAGGTGTTAGAGAAGGTAGGAAGCTAGGATAAAGTTTTTATCCCCGTATCAATAGCCTGATAATACTGAATCGGGCCAACTGTGATGGTCTGTCCGTAGACCCAAACACAATGCATTAGTTATGCAATATACTCCTTTGACAAGTGGAACAGGTAGGGTCATATTTTCTTAGCATTCCAGGGTATTTGTCTTCTAATACTACTAACGGCTCTGCCAAGAATGCTATTTTCTTTGAAAACGAATTGATTTTTCTAGCTAATCCCCACGCTGTGTACGTGCTGTTAATGACATTCATAGAGTCAGTGCCCTGCCACACTTAACATCTCCTGTGGCTGATGTCTTTCTCTTAGGGTATCTGGTATGTGTCTGATTTTCATTTTAAGGAACCCCGAAGTCTGCTTACATGCTACCAGTAAATCCAGATATGAACCTGCTATCCTTAAAGGGATCTTATGTTTTTAGATATTTGTTTCTTTGATTACTACAGTTGAGATGACAGTAAAGTCCTGTAGTTACTTAAGCTTCTTTTAGCTAAAGTGGACGTTTATACATTTTGATATAAAACAGCTTATCCTTTGAACATTTTACAGTTTAAGTCTAAAAATTCTTTCCTGGCAAAGATCAAACATTTCTATATTAGAAAAGTTTTTCCTCAACATTAAAAAAAATCTTTGGATTCTATTTCTGTTTTATACTCATACTGCGTTTCCCTGGTACACTCATTGTTTTTTTTTTTAGTATAGTTTCTCATTGATAATGTGTAGTGAAACTGGACATTTTGAAGCTGAGCAGAACTTTTAATTCAGTTCAACTCATCATTATATTAGGAAAGGTTATAACATGCAGATGTGAAATGAAGCATGAGCGTTGGAGTTGGGCATCTGCTCTATTAGTTACTTGGCAATCTATGTTTGTTATGCTGACCACAAAATGAAGAAAATTGAAATATCATACCTTAGCTTATGGATAAACTTAATTCTAGGAAAATATCTATGCAGCCAACTCTAGGTATTTCCAGAGATAATGGGAGCATGTGGACAGTTTGTAAGAAAGATAGTTTCTCATTGCCAGACAGGAGATACCTTCGAGTTCTTGGCCAGGGTGGCCCAAGAGACTCCCAGATAGTAACCTAGCATAGAACTGGGAGAATGAACAACAGACCCCAATCTTATCTAAAGGAATATTGGCAACTGCTTGCTGCTAGATGAGGAAGAGCTGATCTTCCTAAAACAAGGAACTCTAGATAGGCTGACTAGATTCAGCAGATGGACTGGGGAACAGCTGGGGGCACTGACAACACAGTGGACAGGAACAGTGATGACAGAGTATATGGGCTCCAGTCGGCGGGGGAGGGCTATGGGAGGGTGCCACTTGGGATGTGGGTATATAGATGAATAAGATTGCTTGGGATGTTCTCGATGAAATACAAAATATTCAATAAATAAAAAAAGGGAGTTATATTTGAGGAAGCATAAAAATTTGCTTCATGTTAATTAGTAGATGTGAAAAGCATTACCAATGAAATCTACCTGATGACTTTCTATCCATGCTCAGGTGCCAAAGATCTCAGAAAGTAACTGACTGTGACTACTAATTATCAGATATATAGAGATTAGAAATGCATGGGCAAACATCTAAGTGTTAGTTGCATTCAAAATAAGTTTTTCTGTATGAAACAGTATATTTTAAAATGAAATGGATATCTTTTTTAAAGGTTAAGATCTCATTCAATTTTATGTCTTATAGGGTTTATACTGAGCACAACATTATATAACTGTAATAATTCAACTGTAGCTCTAAAAATTACAGCCGATTTTGAAAGAGATGCATCTTTGCTCTGGAAACTGTTATTGACTATATCAATGCTGTTGTAATGAAATGCTTCTACTAATTATGTGGTTATTAAATAAATTTTTTAAAAACTCTACATTTTGGGGCTGGAAAGATGGCTCAGTGGTTAAGAGCACTGACTGCTCTTGCAGAGGACCCAGGATCAATTCCCAGCACCCACATGGCGGCTACGAACCGTCCTTAACTCCA
>NW_008341889.1:3457379-3558306 GCF_000622305.1 Nannospalax galili | reverse complement strand
GTACAATATTGTATAACTGTATTAATTCAACTGTAAACCTAAAAAATTTATAGCCAAGTTTGAAAGAGCTGCATCTTAGCTCTGGAAATTGTTATTGAATATGTCAATGATGTAATGAAATGCTTCTAATTATGTGGTTATTAAATAAATAATTAAAAAGTTGAAAGATAGTTTCTGTTCTTTAAGTTAATATTGTAAAAGAAGAGGGAAGATGTTTATGACCTAAGAGGCAGAAACAATGGCAAAAAGTGGACCTTGGCTAGATCTCATTTGCCAAGAACAAATAGAAAAGGGAATTTAGGGGGACAATTGGAGAAATGTGCATCAGGATGGGATATTACTGCTCCAAAGGCATTGTTGTTGTTAGATATGATAATAGTGTAATTATTACATGCCTATAATTTATAGAAATATGTATAAGTACAATAGCAAGTTATAGAAGTTGTTTAAAACAGTTCTTAAAAGCCTCCTCAAATTATTAAATGATCAAGTATAATACGATAGTTGTAGACTCTTGATGTAAATCCTGGGAGATGGGTGCATTTGGAATTTCAGAACCATTAATAACTTGAAGTGAGATGATGCGATGGACTCAAGTGACATCCCTTGGGTGCTAGTCACAGCATAGACACACTTCCAGGTCTCCAGAGTACCCTTTTGCACACTGGCAAATGATGGAGATTTTCACCCAGCTCTGCTAGACATTTCCATGCTACTTGGTAGTCACTGTGAGTGTGTGGCTGAGAATTTACCCTGATCTCACCTATTTTGTTATTCTTTTCATCTAAATTGTGATTTTTCTCTGAGGCTGAGAAGATTCATTCCGTATCATTATTCTAGCATTTTCCTGTTGCCCATAATTACTCGTAGTTGCTTGCTGAATTAATAAACACTTGATTTTCCTTTGTTTAAGAAGACAAAAGGTGCTGAACATCTATCTTAAGTTTCTTACCTTGAAAATCATGTGTTACTTACATATTTGTTCCTTTTTCTAATTTAAATAAAATCGGCAGTTATTTACTTCTGCCATTGCATAACAGTCTTCTGGAAGTGTTTGTCAGTGTCAAATGTCTCAAAAAAGCAGCTCTTCCGGCTGAAGCTCAGCGTATAAAGTGGCGATTCCCAGTTATTTTGTTAGATAAATGTTAAACTTGTCCCTAGGCTGGAATTTAGACTTTTATTGGAAAGCTATTCTGCTAACACCAAATAATGGATAAATGAACTTCACAACTTGAAGTCTGTTCATTATTTTATTGTCAACACATTCTTTCTCATGGGAGAGAATGAGTTTGGAAATTGGAGGGCTTAGAGTGAGGACTGACAAATAGACAGCTCTACTATTCATATACACAGTGGAGATTATTTTTAAATGACATAAGCCACCTCTAAAATGCATACTTACTTGGTTTGGGGCATCATTTTTTTCAGTACAAGGAGACTGTTCATGTTTTTTCTTTTTTCCTCTACTATATATTCACACTCTATTTGTTTATGTTTATAAGGCGTGTTTCCTAAAGAGTATTTTATTAAAGTGGTACAGAAACTCCTGGAAGTGTTGGCAACTTTTTTGCTTCCCATTGTTGAATAATTCTAAAAAGAATTTTCTCCCAATAAAGGAATTTAGCTTTATGGTAATTTTTACAGTAAAAGATCTCAAGCAATAAATTCAGAATTCTAAACATTTTAAAGGATTATAAAAAGATATGCTGGAAATCTTGCATGTTTTAAAACATAGTACAAAGTAAGATTTTTATATTTAGCCATTTGTAATTAAAATTTTTTATTTGTTTTTTGAAATAAGCTAACATAGATTGTACATATTTACAGCAATAAATTACAATTAGAAGCCACACGCTTGCAAGCGGAGCCGATGATTTTTGACACCAGCCTCTCAAATGTGCTATTTGTCTTTCACTTGCAACAACATTTAAAATTTTGTGTACCAAAGCAAGCAGCAACATGTTTCATAGCAAAGCCATACTGTTAACAAAAATGAGGAGTGAATGACAGTCCTCTGACTGTGAGGGCACCTGTGAGTCCTGAAATCGAGACACAGGCGTCTCTTGTGTCCATACCTGATTGCATGTGATTTGATTTTGTATTTTACTCAATGAAAGACTCAGAATAGAAAAAAGGCCATGAAGGGAGAAGGGTCAGCAGTCAGAGGCCACTTAACAAGCTCCTTTTCATGAATTTACTGCTTACAGGGAAATCTGTCTTCTTTTATTTGTATAAATCACAGTCAGCTGGCTTCATGGATTTTGTCCACAGATAGCTTTAGAGATGATGGAAGCCTAACATCACTTACTTTAGCACATAAAAAGAAATGAATGAAACA
Organism: Nannospalax galili; assembly: GCF_000622305.1. NCBI lineage: Eukaryota > Metazoa > Chordata > Mammalia > Rodentia > Spalacidae > Nannospalax > Nannospalax galili. Next base: position 3,555,968 of record NW_008341889.1, on the reverse strand, counting down.
TAATATTTTAATCAAACCCTAAACAAAAAGAGATCAAATAAACACTGTATGAAATTTGATTTCAAATGTAAAAAGTAACTACAGAAAATCACAAGTACTGTTAGACATCAATTTTGATCAGAAAATGCAGCATATATTGATACAAAATAGAAAACTTGAACTATAAAATTAAGGAGTCCATCTTTTCTTGTCTTGGCATTTGTTCAGACCTGTGCCGTTTCATCAAAAAATTTCTGCTGGTTTCCAGAAATACTTTCTTGCTAGTTTCTTTAGTGGTCTGGTAGATATACAAAAGTATTAACTGCTTATGTTAGAAAGAAAAAAAAACGTATGTCAAAAGAGTCAAAGAACATTGAATATTTACGTTTCTTTGCAATGCAAGAAGTTTGCCTTCTGAAAACCAGAGAGGAGTTCTTTTATTTACAACTGTGTAATGTCAATCAAGAAAAGGAGTTAGTTAAATCACATTTGGCAGGAGGGTAGCTTGCAAAATTGATTAGCAGAGACTTAAAAATCACAAGGGGGGGAGAAAAAAAACCTCTTAATGTCCTCTGACATATTTGGTGAGTTTAGCATAACGGATTTTGAGAGGCAACAGAAGGCATGTATTTCTTTCTGCGTGTACATAGCACCTACTTTGAAAGCTACAGCTATTTAATACATGATGCTCTGAATTAAAGTAGCAGATACTGGTTTGGTAGGTTTGGCTAATTTTTAGATTCAGTCAAGTTTTCAGAGAAGTGGTAGCCAAAGAGGTGTTGGAGCCACTGCCAGGAGCATAGTGAGTTCCTGTTTTCTAGCCTAATGAGACTTGATTTCCCAAACCTCCCACACTACTGTTAAAGCCTTTACCTCAGGTTCAGCCCCTTTGTGTAAGTTCAAGAGTGGAATAATTATTCTGGGATGATGGACAGCCAGGAGAATGTTTTCAAGCAGGCAGTCTTCATTCCAGAAGCTTTTCTCTTGAACACAGTCTGATTTGTATTAAACAGCATTACAAACCTCAGTTTTCATTCCTATTAACCTTTAAAATGACAAACCAACATTGTATCAAATTAACCATTATGCTTCCATCTCAGTGGCACAAGATACTGCCTAGTGGTGAAAATGAAAAACTTATTTTAAAAATTTAAAGCATTTTTGGTCTTTGTATGCATTTAACTAAATGTGAATTTCCGGAATCCTCAGGCATTCTTGACCCTTTGAAAGTGAAACGTGGTAGTTTTTTTTTTTTTTAAATCAAGAGAATGATTAACTCATTTTAAGAGACAGAGTTGAGCAGCAGTGAATAAATACATATATATAGAATCATAAGCATTCCCTCCTTAGAAAAGTAGTGGATGTTCTGAATATAAAAGGTCACTTGAATATATAATTTTCATTACAGTGAGTTACAATGATCCAGGGACTTTCCTAAAAATATCTCAGGGGCAATACTGCAAAACATATTTCAAGCTTTATCCAGTAAGTTTTTAAAAAGATACAGAAAATAATGAGTTGATAAAAAGAAAAAGCAATTACACTGAAATTCAATGTCTTTTTGGGGGGAGTATATGTAGAAAAATATGTTACCTGGTAAAATTTGTGTGGCTGGTTGTCACTTTGAGGTAAGGTTTGTAAATTATATGTTTCTTTTGTGAAAACATGTAGATACATAACAGAACAGGAATGTTAGTAGTTAAAAGGGATCATAAAAGGCATTTCACATTACATACTTTGCAGTGCAGTATTGACAAGAAGTAATGAGTGTTACAAACTATACAGCCTCTTAGATAGTCCCAAAGCTTCTATTTATATCTTGACAGAGGTGGAATTCTCTTAAAATTCACATTGGAGTATCCCACTGATAGATAATGCAATTCCAACTTCAGAATAAACATCCCATAGAACATACATTCAAAAGGATTTTAATAAGGCAAACATGGATTAGCAAGGGTAGAAATAAAACTATGAAAGAAAATGCTCCTTTTTCTATAAAGGAAAAGCAGTAGAGATTAGGATGGAAAATTCGATTATGTTAGAATCTAGAATGGAGGTATTTTGAAGATTAAGTCTGCTTAGTCACATGCAGTGGAAAAAATAATCACAGTGGCCACTCTGCATGGTGCCAGCCAGGGCTCAACTGTAACTCTGACTTTATTTTCAATTCATTTAGAGATTGTAGGCATAGGTTTCTACTATACAATTAGAAAATGGACTATTTACTCTTAAGGATTTCTCTAGGGAGGCAGAGTATTTACAAAGGTTGTGGGAATACATAAAAATCCAATTTTATTGGACAAAGAGGCTACAGGAATTGAGGGAGTGCTATCAGGAGAAGGAGCAGAAGGAGGGGGATGTTCAGAGATGGAGTTTTGGGTGCTGGTGGCTTGTTTCATGTTTATGTAGGTGTAGAACTAGGAAAAGCAATGGAAGTAAAACATAAAACTTCAAGCACAGCAATAAGAACACTCAAGGGTGATGCTTGGCTGTGGAATGAAGGGTACGGAAGGCGTGAGGATCGATTTTTCTTGGAGCTAATTAAGGAGAACAATGATCAGCATGGTGAGCACGGCTGGTGAGGCCTGCTTGGGTGTAATAAGTGAATCACTGGAGCTGACACATTTTTGGGGAATGAGTAGCTCCATTAGTAAATGTATTGCTTTTCTCATCTTTCAGGTTGCTGAGCTCCCATAATTAAAATAGCCATATAATTTGTCAATCACATGAATATCTCAGGGAAACTGGATTATGTGGTCCTTCAATAATAATGTGAACCTAAAGAAACTGGAGCACACCTAAAGTTCTGCTGTACGAGCTTTCCTTCTGCATTTTTCTCCAAGACAACAATGAAAGGATTTGTGTAGGGAAGTGGAGAGAGGGCAGAGGTAGGCCAAAAAACATAACAATACAACACAACAAAACAAAATAACCAACTGGACAGTGTCTACGTGGCACAGTATCCTGCTCCTGGGTGTGAGAACTATCTAGCTACCTAACTTTCCATCCATCTTTGAACTACCTAAAAAGCCTGGGTCATCAAGGCTTAAGAGATTAAATCTAAGTCATGTAGGAAAGGTAAAAGCTTTGTCTTTGGAGGCAAGAAAGACTGGGAATGAATACCAATTCTATTGGTAACTACTTATAAAAACAGGTAATTTATTTAAGCTATTTGAGCCTTCACAGGGTTGTGGTGAATAGCAAATTGCTATATTAGGAAAGTGTTTTCTGATAATTTAGACTAATGTAGGACAATCATTATTAGATGTATACCCCAAACCCATTCCTTCTTTTTGTTATTTTTTTCTCACATTGGCAGCTCTGGTGGTCTTTGTTATAAACCAGTCATAATAACTCTACTCCTCAGTGAATAGTTCGGGAATGGATGTGTAACTCAGCCTTCACCAGTAGGACAAAGGGGATGGCAGCTGGGGGTGAGGTGAGGAAGGCTTTGCTTGCCTTTGAGGCAGGACTTATCTGCCTTTCAATATCAGTGTGTGAAGAAAGGTATATGCAGTCATACTGGAACTGTACCGTTAGTAAGAGGGAAGAATGGGTGAGGAAGGAGATTTGGGTCTTATGTTATGGAGATACCCAATCTATACCAGTTACTTCTTCTAAGCTGACTTATATGAAGTAAGAAGTAATAATGTTTTGATTGTAAAAGCTCCCTTTTGTTTCATTTATTGTTGTATGCACTTGAATGAAACTCAGTAACTTCACATATGTTAGTAAATACTAACCTCAACTTGGCCAGGATTTATACACTTAAGAATGCTTCCTCTATTTCCAAAATGATACCATTAGGTATGATTTAATCTCTAGGTAAAAACTAATGGGAAAGCAGCAGAAGAAAGCAACCCATTCACTGATAGAAGTGAAGCAGTGAGTGCGCCAGCAAGCACATGGAGAGGCTGGGACAGTAGTCTCTGAAGGCTGCCTGAGGTTGGGAACGGAATGCTAAGCTCTTTTTTCCAAAAACATAGTGTTCCATTCATTGACTGACCTACAAGTGATGGAGAGATTTCTAGGTACTATTCTAACAAGTCCCAATGGTTGGGAGGTGCTCAGGAAAATCTCAAAAGTTCAAAAAGAGTTAAGAATACCTGGAGAAATCATTTTGGAGATCTTGTTCAGAGACTATAATGGGGAAGACATAAGGACTGAATAATAGCCAGAAGGGAATCACAATTTAGCAAGTAAATCTTCACTTTTTTTTGCATGACTGAACTTAAAATATTGGATAAATCTGACTGGTAATGTGCTGTAGAGGACAAAGGAAACAGGGCAGGAAGAATGGATAGCTCTAAAGACCTAGAATATTTTCCAACTGGAAGGGAAGCTGAGTCTTGCTTGAGAGCTCAAACGTACCTGCTCACTCCGTTTTCAGAACACAGAGGGATGGGGCTCAAAACTGGAAATGACACTGCAATGTGCTTGGGCTCAGATGCTGACTGGAATTCAGCTTTACTATCCATGAGGGACGGTTTTATGGCTTTTTCTTTACTGTTACAGGGAACGGTTTATGGACATCTATATCTTTCAAAAATCTAAAAATGAAGACCAGACCACATTGATAAATGTTTTCTGAGACTCCTTAAAAGGTACTTCTTAGAATGAAATATTATAGCACAGAATGTTATGAAAGTAGTAAAATAAATTTTCTGCTTGGCTGCGTAACTGTGTATTTTGATGAGTTTTTGAAGGAACATGAACAAGTATTCAATTTACTTCACACCAAGTGGCTTACTCTCAAAGACATGACTACTAATAAATTTGTAAGGCTGCATCAACAGGGGCCATGGTGTTCTGCATCTTTTGGTTTAGCCTCCCATGTAAACGAACTTCTCAAAAGTAACCTTTGAAACTTATTTCTGGAAGAGAACTTGGAAGTCATCTTGTGGCACGTCCGGAGTAATACACCAGGTGGAGGCACATCCCCAATCTTGATTCCAAGGTGTCTTCCCTTCATTATAACTTTCACTCTATACCAAGTGGTTCATTTACTGTTAACCTTCCAAGATTCTCTTCATACTTTTTGATATATGTTTAGAGTTTAGAGCACTCTGTTCTTTATGTCTATGCAGATGCTGTCTGGAGGAAAATATTTCACATAATTTTCTGGTGATAATTTGGACACTATATATTATGGTTTGTCCAAAGACTAACTCTCAGCAACATCTGGTAGAAGGCTTAGGGGGATTAAAGGAGGGCATGACTGGACAAGCCTGATGATGAACTAATGTAACATAAATTTGCCATACTACAATAATATTGTGAAAAATGGCCTCGCAATTAAATTTATTTTAAATTCTGGGATAGATAATGTAAATTTCTACAGGTCTCAGCTTTTCCACTGTATTTTGAAAAAATCTTGGAAAAAGTAGATTTTTGTAAATATGTGTACTCTTTACATAGAGAACAGAAAAATAGAAAATAAAAATAACCCAAGGCAGCTCAGAGAGGCTGCTGTGACTAAAAGTTTTGCTTCCAAAGATCTTTCAAAGGCAATATGAGAGGCTCAGCTGTTAAGAGCACTGGCTGCTCTTGCAGAGGACCTTGGTTTGGTTCTCATCACACACATGGAGGCTAACAACCATCAATAACTCCAGTTCCAGGGGATCTGATGCTCTCTTCTGGCCTTTGTAACTACTGCATACATGAGTGCACCTACATGCGGTCAAAACATTTGTACACATTAAAAAAAAAAAAAAACAGGGCTGGAGAGATGGCTCAGTGGTTAAGAGCATTGACTGTTCTTGTAGAAAGCCTGGGCTCAAATCCCAGCACCTACATGGCAGCTTACAACCATCTGTAACTCCAGTTCCAGGGAATCCAACACTCTCTTCTGACCTCCATGGGCACTACATGACATGGGTACACTTACGTGCAAACATATACATAAAATAAAATATTAAAAAATAAAAAAATTGAAAGACAAGTAGAAATTGGGAAGAATTACTGAAATTCATTGTTGCATGAATTAAATGAAGAAATATAGTATAAGTCCCAGGATTGAGCTGCCAATTATTTATGAGCAGGAGAGTATATGAGGTTTGGAAATTAAACAAGGAATCAACTCCCCTGGGCATGCAGTTGATAAAGAATAAAGTTAGAAGAGGACATTTATTTTATAAAAGCCAAAATTGCAAAATGTACATATACTATTTCAGTCATTTGAACATACAAAAATATATTTGAGATCATCTCCTCTTCCCTGTTTCTCTTCAAAGGGAAGCCTAGGAAGAGGCAAGAGCCAGGTTGTTCTTGTTCATCCTTTGGCTTTTGAATAAGAGTGTTTCAGTGAGTGATCCTGTGACCCTGTTTTCCTAAGGCAACTGAACAACATTATTTGGCCTCTCTCTCATTAATTTACTTTTTGATTGTCTGCAGGACAGAATGTGCAAATAGTGCTGTTCTGGTTTAGGAATATCAATTTTCCCACTTTGAATTTCTACAGGAGCCTTTTTGAGAAGTCTAGGATATATAAGAGGTTTGGGGTCAATCAGAGTGGCTCTGAGTCCCTTGATACGAGTCCCTTAAAATACCAAAGACTCCTCTCTCTCTCTCTCTCTCTCTCTCTCTCTCTCTCTCTTGTCTTTTTGAGACAGGGTCTGTCTGTAGCCACCGTTGACCTGGGACTTTCTATGTAGACCAGGCCTTGATCTCACAGAGATCTACCTGCCTCTACCTCCCTAGTGCTGGGATTAAAGGCATGCGCCTCCATGCCTGGCTATATCTAAGACGTCTTAATTGGCAGAAGAACAATAACAGGAAAAGAAAACTGTCACTGCTTCAATTTCTGTAGGAAATTCTTGCAATAGGAGAAGTTAAACACAAATTCTTCATTCTTATCCTTCTAGGAACTTTAGGAACTTAATATTTTCTGTTTCATAATTCTGTTTAACAAGAACTTTCAAATGCTTGCTGGTGGAATTGTAGCTTATAACAATTATGTTTTCTATCAGTTTAGTGATTGGTTATCTGGAAAAAAGCTAAAGTAAAAATCACAATGTGTCCTAGAGCTGGAAATTGACTGATTAGTTCCAACGAGGTATGTTTTCTACATTCAGTTAATGATGGGTCACATCTTGGAATCAAAATGTCCCACTGCAATGGCTCCCTGTGTGTACTCTCCTAGCATAAAAACCTTACCTTGCTGATTTCTTATCTCCAAGAAACACAATATTCCTTCTCACACATTACTAAGAAGCCAATCTCCTCAGTCACTTCGATATTAAATTTCTGTAGGTGCTATTGCTCTCTCCCGGGCTGCCAGTTTTCATGGAAACATGTCTTACTGTGTAATATTCCACTGTTCTCACTCAGTTTACATCAACATTTCTTTTTACCTTTAAAGAGTAATGACATGGTGACCTCTGAGTTTTTTAAGCCATGAACTAGCCAGTTACTGTTATAAGGAGCATTCACTTTCTCTCCCTGTGTTTCTACCTGTCCTTTGAGCAGTTACTATTCACCCTGATCAAACAGATTCCTTCTATTTACTTTTATTATTATTAGAAGTTCTAGAATATACAGTGGAAGAGAATAATGAAGCTTTGAATTACCTGTGGATTTTGGGCATCTCTTCCGTCCCTGAACCTTCAACAACACAGGTAATGCCACAGTGACTAATAACAACATACCTACTTCTAATGACTGTTTAAGATGCAGATTGCTCCAGTTCCCATTTCTGCTGCTGCACTGTTCTTTGGCCCCATAGGCTGACAGCCTTCAAGGCAGCTGCTGCCCCTTTCAGTAGGGTAAAGGCATGAGGCAGTGATCACAGACACCTGGCTATGGCTTACAGCAGAGTCACACAACTGTATGCACAAAACAGTAGTGAAAGAGCAAGAGCTGGAAAGATTCTAGTTTGGGCCCAAATCACTAGTCATTTCACTTTATGAATAAAAGCAAATGCTTTATAAGCTTACGTTATTTACAATGCTCAGGTTTTTTCAAATACGCACCCAATGCTGAGGACCACCACACCACAGGGAACAGTTCAATGAACTATATACAGAATTTACAAGGAAGTTTACATGATAATCTACATTCCATAACAAATTTACCTTTGTATTTTCCACTTGCTTTTAACAGACAGATATATGTATTTTTTTTTCTGTCCTCTTTATCCAGGTCACTGCTGATTGAACCAACATGAACAAATGCTTGCAGATTCCTTTACCCCTTTCCTGGCATATATGATTATACTTTGTTTAGGAAACAAATGATGGCACATCAGCCTCTGGCAAGATTCTGCTCAACTCTTGACATAAGAAGTGGTGGAGACCATTTCCTTCTGGAAGTATTATCCCTGTATCCTTCTTGTATAACTTGGCAGATTGTAATTGAGCTCTTTTTAAATGAATATTTATAACATAGTCATTGATTTTAGAAAGATGGAATTTAGTCAACATTTCTATGGCTTGTTTTTAAGGAAAGCCCATCCTTGGATCCTTAAACATTATTTTTTCTCTCTGCACCACATTTTTCTGTTTGCATTTTAAAGATCTACCATTGACTGTAATACACAATAAAGATGGCATGTACACGGACACAGATTATTCATTCAGCAGAAGTACCAGTCAGCCACGGTTTCTATTTGGCAATAGAGGATGGAGACAATAATCCTGGACGACTCAAGTGAAAACAGACCTTTACCTGAGTCTTTGCCTCAGAGAGCTGCTAAGTGTAAGGAACATCACCTCCCACATTTTAAGCCAAGGAAGAATAGGAAAAAAAGGATGAGCGTGTCATCATAAATTGTCAAGTAAAAGATGGGATGTCTGCTGGGTCCACAACAGGTTAAGTCTACAAAACACTCTGTCTCACAGGTGTACTGTGAAACTTGGGCTTCCTGGACACAAATGAGGCATTAGAGAATGAATCTATCCAATTTTCAGCTTCTTCTCCTTGATGCAGGGGATTATAGCTACTTTCAGAGCAAAAAGAAAACAACTCAATAATAGTTAATTAGTAACCTTTGTATAATGTAACCTGAATCATTCCCGAATGGAGGCCAGTGTGAGGGCAGTTAAGGATGTTTCATTACTTTTATGTACATCATTTTGGGCAAGACAAGGGACAGAGCCAGAGAAATAAGGTCCCCCCCCCATCCCTTGCCCCCTAGTTTGACCCAGGAAGGGAGTTCAAACCAGGACTGCAGGAGAAGAGTCAGGAGGAAAGTGTTTGTTTAGCAGGTGCTCAGAAGTTAGGACAGAGATCATGAGCCATAAGCATGGCAGCTTTTCAATTCTGTTGGCTTCCATGGCCTCTGAATAAAAGCTGTTTGATAGGATTTGCATAATGGTGGTTAGAATCCTGTACTGTTCAGATAGTGATACCATTTCATGCCCAGTGGGCAATTCAGGCTTAACCATTTTACATTTTACAAAGGTTAACATGTAAGAGTTCAAAATGTTTTTTTTTCTTTTTTTCTGCAGAAGATGCTTTATATCTAAAACCACAGCAAACCACTTTATGTTTTAAAAAGGAAAATTATAACAAAACCACAAATTGCTGCTATCTTTTCCAAGAATATCTAAGCAGATAAAGAGAAATTGTTTTGTTAAGAAAAAGAGATTACATATACTTCCTTTCTGACTTAGTATTTCATTCTTAAAAGCTTTTTAAAGAGCTTTGATAGTAGAATGATTCATTTCTTTTGAGCATCACCCCCCAATTTCCCTTCCTATGTTTAAAATAAATGGCTGCACAGTTAGTTCCTGGGTGGTCACTGGTAATAGGAACCTTTGATCACAGACATGATGACATTCTAGTCTAGCCTTTCTGGGCATCACACACAGTAAAGCATCTCAGACTGCTGGAGATCAAGCAGAGTGCCACACTGATGACCACAGGCTGAAGATAACTCAGCCAGGGAATTATGTTCACACAACTGAAAAGCTAAACGAAAATTTGGTCCTTATCACCCTAGCAATTCATCATGAACCACCGAGATCATTTTTCAGGTAAAGTGGGGTTTCTCTATATTTTTGCTGATGTGTATTATCACCTTCAACCACACTCATTTATTTATTTAAGGGTTCTCTTTTCCTCCTGTTTTCTCAAAGAATATCCCATATTCTCCCCTTGGGCTCATTAGTAGGAATTCTAGCCTTGTTGTTTTCCCATTATGACTATCATTTCTATCAGCTCACAGTACTCTGCACACAGATTTTCCTCTCAGCTTTAGGTGAACACCAGACCATCAAATGAGGCAGTCATCCTGATGACTCCTTTAGCTCTTCTGCACATGCATGGATCATGTACCAAATGACCTCCATTCATGGTTGGTCAATTTCCAGTTTCACTCAACCTTACACATAGAACTTTTACATAGACTGAACGAAAATGAGGTTCTAATGACACGAAATGGGAAGAACTCAACTGCAGCTTGTTGGACACGTTTAGAACTATGTTTTACATCACTGAAAGTCATGAGAATTATGACCAAGAATAATACATGAGCAGAGATAAGGCAGAGCAGTAATGACAGTGATTGATGAGTGTAGACACAGTCTACACTTCAGGGACTGGTATGCATGTCCTTTTGTCACTGTTGTTTTTATGTGTGATTTTGCTACTTTAAAAGTTTTTCTTAAAATGGAAATCTGGCTTCGGAGGGCACTGACATGGGTAAGTGTGCATATCTCATGCCATTTATCCCATAATTTGAAAGGCAGAGCTCAAGATCTGAACCATCTGTGTGACTGGCTGTCACCATCAGACACTTTCTGGAAGGCTAAGAAATACATACTGGTTGACTTAAAATTTGGCGTTGTGAACAACTGCCCAGGCACCCTTTTCATAATATGTAAGTCTTACCTTCCTTCTCAAGGGAAAATTGCTCCCCACTTTCTTTCTCAAAGCCCAAATTACCCCACCCCATATATCTTTTCCTCTCTCTAAATCAGGAACTTTGGAAATGTGGCAGCATGGCTTCATGCATGGCATCAAGAGATTACTGGCCCATGAAGATCAATCAGGGCTGCTCTTACATGATGGTCAGGAAAGAAAATACTCATTGTCTCCTGAACTCCTTATTCTGAAGAAGTAAAGAAAACATGTTTTCAAAGGCTACAAGTCAGATCAGGCTGGACTCTAATGTTAATTCTGAACATCTGCTGGGAAATCTGAGAGAAGATTTGTGAGGTTGGATAGGGACAGCAGAGTGAGCTTGACCAGTACTTGCTTTGAGCCCCCTCATCTTCCACAGAGCAGAGGAGCCCTTCTAGAAAGGACTTTTAGGAGAACTTGAGAGAGGAGGAGAATCTTCCTTTTCATTTCTCCCTGGAAATCTACAATTTGTCAATGGCTTTATTTGTTATTCTAAGATCCTGAAAACGGTGGTGATTTCTCTTTTTAAACATTTTTGGCAGCATAAGTTGTTACAGTTTACCAGGAAGCAGTATAGGTGGACAAAAAGGTCCTCTTTTGTCTTTACATAATTCAGTAAGTTCCCAGGGGAACTAGGAAATGGTATCTATCACCTATCTGTCTTCTCTCTTTGTATTTGTTTGTAAACAGCAATTAATAGAGCTCTTAAAGAGCTGATAACCTGGACCACAGAAGACTGGAAAAAAATTTTTTTGAAGTAAACATGGTACAATAATAAAAACTGATATGTGAGACCTAAACCCAACTGAATGGCTGAATTGCTCACCTCCAAAAACAGCGGTATCGCTGTTGGGAACCTGTGGGGTTAAAAAACAAGTGAAGAGAAGGTAGTCTAAACTGAATCATGAGGACAGACCTTAGTGTACATAGTAAAGCCAATAAACGACATTAAAAAGAGAAAAAGTGATAGGGAAAAACATTCGAGACCACTTGTCTATGGAGTTCACATCAGTCAAGTCGGGGATCTTGACTTTGAGCTGGGAGGCCCGCCGGCGGATGCGCCCCTTGCCTGGCACCCCGTGTCTGTCCAGCCCGCGCCCGAAGCCCTCGCGGCTGCTTAGTGGCTTTCGGTACTGGATGCTGGCGCTGTCGTAGGAGTACATGGTGGCCTTGGGGTCACTCACTCCGGTGAGAACCTCGGAGCCGCTGGTCTCATTCCTGATTTCCAGGGTGCTGAGGAGAATGTTGCCATGGGCGTCGACCTGAGGGTCAAGAAGACAGCTCAGACACCACTACCAGATGATGTTCAGACATTTTCTGGGTTTCATCTATGCCTGTTAGTGTTGCTGTGACAGGGGCACATTGATCCTTTTCAGTAGATAACTGACTTTATGTGGCTCCTGACAATGGAGATTATCTATCATTTATCTATCTATCTATGTGTCTGTATACCTCTACAACTGCCTGGCTGGCTGTCCATCTGTCTATCTTTCTATCTTTCTATCTAATCTGTCAATTAGCTATTAATTAGTCATCTATCATATTTATCATCTAACTTCTATCAATTTTCTATCATCTATGCTGTATATCAATCATCTATATCAATTATGTGTCTATTCTTTAGCTATCTACCTGGCATCCAACTACTTCTAGCAATGACCTATTTATCTTCTGTTATCGACCAATGACTATCTACCTATCTTGCTCTACTTTGATTTCTTTTGCTGTTATAAAACTTGGGGAGGAATGGGCTTATTTGGTTTACACTTCTAGATCACAGTCCATCAGTGAGGGAAGGCAGGGCAGGAACTCAAGGCAGGAAATTGGGGACAAGAACCATGGAGGAACTCTACTTGCTGGCACATTGTCTGGCTTATGCTAAGCTAGCTTTCTTATAAAGGCCAGGCCCATCTTCCCAGGAATGGTACTACCCACAGTTGGACCCCCACATAAATCATCAAAGACAATTCCTCATAGACATGGTCACAGGGCCAATCTGGTTGGGGAAATTCCTTAGTTGTGGTTCCTTCTTCCCAGGTGACTCTACCTAGGGTCAAATTGGCAATAAAAGCTAACCACCACATATCTCTATTAATGATCATTTATCTATCATCTATCTATCTATCTATCATCTATCATCTATCCATCCATCATCTATCAATCAATCTATCCATCCATCCACCATCTATCCACCATCTATCAATCTATCCATTCATCATCTATCAATCTATCTATCCATCCATCCACCATCTATCATCTATCTATCTATCTATCTATCTATCTATCTATCTATCTATCTATCATCTATCTATCAATCTGTCTATCCATCCATCCACTATCTATCTATCATCTATCTATCATCTATCTGTCGATCTATCATCTATCTATCTATCTATCTATCTATCTATCTATCTATCTATCTATCTATCATCTATCGATTGATCGATCTATCGTCTATCCATCCATCATCTATCAATCAATCTATCCATCCATCTTCTATCTATCTATCTATCTATCTATCTATCTATCTATCTAATATCTATCTATCATCTATCTATCTATCATCTCTCTATCCATCCATCATCTATCTATCTCTATCTATACATCATCTATCTATCATCTATTATCTATCTATCTATCTATCTATCTATCTATCTATCTATCTATCTATCTATCTATCTATCATCTATCTACTATCTATCATCTATCTATCTATCTATCTATCATCTATCAATCTATCTGTCTATCCATCCATCCACTATCTATCTATTGTCTATCATCTATCTATCTATCTATCTATCTATCTATCTATCTATCTTCTATCCATTTATCTTCTATCTGATCAACCAACCATCTGTTTATCTTACTAGCTAAACAGTCATTTATTTAGCTGCTTGTGTCTCACTCACAAAACATTATTTATAATTGATGCAGAAGAATTTAAAATTAGAAACAAAAAGTAAAAATTCATAGTATACTTTTGTAATCACTAATGATTTGCTGGCCTTCCAGTCTTTTTCTAATCATACATACTTACAAACACAGGTCATCCATATATTTCTCTTTGCAAACTTTCTTTTGTCAGTTTTTAATATAACTTAGTCATCGTTCCATGTGAACAGACATCCTTCTGTGATACCATTTACTAATATGTGTACAGATGAACCATAATTAAACTAAGTTCGGTGTTAGTCACTTTTCTGTTGCTGTGATAGAAACACTGACCCAAGCAACTTATAGAAGGAAGAGTTTATTTGAGCTTACGGTTCCAGGGGAATTACAGTCCGTCATGGCAGGGAGGCATGATGGCTGGAGGTGGATGGACCAGGAACAGAAGAAGCTAAGCTCTCATAGGCACAGGAAGCAAGCAAAAGCTACTGGAGATCTGGCAAGGCTTAAGAACTCTCTAAGCCCACCCCCAGTGACATGCTTCCTCCAGGATAGCCACACTTTCTAAAACCTCCCCAAACAGCGCCATCATCTCGGGACAAAATGTCCAAATACTTGGAGCCTACCGGGGACATTTTCATTCAAACCATCACAGTTCATTATTAGATGTTAAAGTGGCTTTATTTCCATAGCTTTATAAAACAAGCCTGGAACAAATACCTTTTAGTCAAATTATTGTGTAGACCCATTATTTTTTCAGCAGGCTAAGTTGCCAGAAATGTAATTAATGGTTCAAAAATATGCCTGATCATATATGTATTTTTAAAGCTTGTTCCTCCACTTCTCTTTACAGGTACTTCCTCCCATTCCAGTGACACCTTACCCTGGCTTCCTGGTTCTTCACTATGCTATGCTAACACATGCACTTTTGGAACTACAGGATATGTGGGAACATTTTGGTCTAAAGTGTGGCTTTGTTCAACTCAATTTGTAGACCTTGCAAACTGATTTTTTTGGGAGGTATAGAGCTCATAAGTGCACATAAACATGAAATACTTCCAAGAACCGTATGTCAAGATAGGCTGTCAATTCAGCTGATAGGGAAGGAGGGGCAGATCAAAGCAGCTTTTGTGGCCCTGAGTGAGGAAGTCAAAGATGTAGGAGAATGCCAGAATGACTTCTGAACTGGAAAGTTCACACATGGAAGACTGGGAAGACGACTGTTTCTGAGTGGTAGTGACATCTGACAGAGGGATGTGTTTCCCATTACATCAATTGCTATTAAGTAATGGAAAGCTCACTGTGGGACTCAGGCTCTGGCTTTCATGTATGTTCACATCATATATAAGTCTACAGTTGAAAAAGTCATGCCTATGAATCTGTGAAGTTGAAGTGATAGGGATAAGTACTTTCACATGATGACTTTTCTAGGTGTGCAATAGTTAAGAAAAACATAAATCAAGGATTTATGCCTTTGAGAGATACATGTCTCATTGGAGACTCATGACTAAAGCATAATAGTGGGAATCACAAAAAGTTTCTAACAAAATGCTAATGGTACAGTGTAGACCACAGTAAGGGCTTCACCACAGTGAGAAAGCATTACAGGTTACAGGAAGCTTTGTGAGAGCAGGGGCTGCTGTGGATTCTGAGAGGTTATGGTGATGACACAGTAAAGGACTGAAGGTTGAAAGCTGTGTTCTTATCTTGGTTTTGTTATTAACTGATGCACAGTGATCTGGCTTACTCTGGTTCTTAAAATTCTCTTGTATAAATAGATGTTTTTCCCTATGTAATCTTAAGGATTTTTTCCAATCTTTAGCAGTCTTTGATTATGAAGTACATTCTAAATAGTAGGTATAGCACTGTAAAAAAAAAAAACCCTAAAAACTTGTAGAACTGAATCCCTTATCTATGTTGTATGCATTGTGAAGTTAAATTATTATGAACATGTAGCTAAATAAGTTGATAGAAGCTAGATAAGCCAGTGATGTATGCAGGTGTTTCTCATAAAACAAGAGGTCGGAGTATGTTTTATCATATTTTTCTTAACCTTGATGCAGATTCAAATATACCTAAATATTACATGAGGTTCATTAGTTTGTATAAATCTCCCAGAGTAGACTCTATCATTGGGCTAGAGATCACAGTCTTAAGTAGTGTTCTTGAAATGACAAAACTGACTCCATTTTATACTAGCTGACTTGTTTAGTTCTATATTTCTGCCTAGCCCCTACCCCCTGCTGTAACTTCAGTCAGCCATGCAGAATCTGTGCCATGAAGGTTCTACCTGCAGTCTCAGGGGATACATTGTTTCTACAACACTGGGAAACTTACAACTAACTTGGTAGTAGTCCTTTCATCCAGCTATGCCTGTATCTCTATGGAACCCATTGTTTCTGCAATACTGAGAAACTTGTTTTTCCTAACCAAAATTTTGTTAACTGAAAACCTCTTTGTTAACTTACCTGCCCCTAGTTTGGTGTAACTGTGGTGATCTGATGTATCTATGGTTATGAGCTTTGCCTGTGGCATGATGTAATTGTGTTTTAGGCTTTATAAACCCTGCTCTGCTTCTCCTCAGGGTGCACTTACATACATGCAGGCAAAACACTCATACACATAAAAATAAAAATAAATAAATAAAATATTTAAAATAATGATTACAGTTCTACAACTTGCTATGAAATTTGGTCTTGTTTCTTTATCATTATATCAACATAACCATGTTCTTTTAAAGGAAAATTTAAGAAAATCCATATAAAAATGTCCATTGGTCTTTCACATCTGCAGAATTACCAATAAGTCATGCTGTACTGTGCCTCACCTATAAGTCATGCTGCCTAGATGAGGAACCATCAATATCTAAGTGGAGCATGACTCAGACACTGGGGATTTTTTTTTTTTGGTCTTTCTGAGACAGGGTCTCCCTGTAGTCCCAGTTGACCTGGAACTCCCTATGTAGACCAGGTTGGCCTTGATCTCACAGAGATCTGCCTGCCTCTGCCTCCCAAGTGCTGGCATTAAAGGTATATACCACCAGGCCTGGCTAACACGGGGTTTTAAAGCCTCAAGACAGACATAATGAAAGCAAATGAGAATTTGAACATGATGGATCTTTTTGGCAAGTATAGATTGTTAGATTTTCTGAAGTGTTGCTGATGTTGACATAACTGTTCAACGGGATAATCACACTCTGCTCCCTTAAGCCATCCTAATGGAAGAAAATTCCTATCCTAATTTCCAGGAGCAAAGTGACTCAGGATCACATCTAGCTTCTTTTTTCCTCTCACTGCTCTGCACTGACCATCTACTAGATACATTTAGAAGCAAGCAGACATGGCTTCATGTTTTCTGGACATTCAATTGGCTCACAGAGCAGGTACAGTGTTAGACTGTAGTGTTGAGGATCTGCATGTTGCACCTTGCTGCTCTTGTGGATAGGGGCTGTAGTTGTTTATGGGTTCCAGTGACTGCGAGGTACCTCTGTTTGATAATGCACAGAATGACAGCACTGTATTTACAACAGTCCTCAAACTAGCATAACTTCTTATTTCAAGTTTAGAGCATCATCAAACCTAAATCTATAGAAAATGAACATTATTGCTTGGTCTTCAGGACATCCCATGTTCTTCTACATCAGACAGATGATCCAAATGTACAGTTTACATGATGAATACAGGGAAGCAGAGCATGGGGTTCTAGATCTGCAGCACCAAGGGCTGGTACTGCTCCACCCGCACCTCCCCCTTTTCTAGACAAACTTATTTTCTGTGCTGCAAGAGGTAATTGTAGGTGGAAGATGGATAACATTTAAAATGCCATTCATTCACTCCTTCATTTGTTCAGTAAATGTTTACAGAGTGACTGCTAAGCTTTGGGCACTGTGCTGGATGCTGCTGCAGGACATCATGTCCCCCATGTCAGAAATGAAAAGATCTCAACGAGTATAGCTTTAATATTGCATTCTCCTATACAAACACTGAAGCTCCCTCTCTTGATTGAGGCTATTGGTGCTTTTTCCACCTGCCCTTTTGAAGTGTGTTCCCTTGTGAGTGTGAGGTCCCCTTCTTGCCTGCTGAGCCTTCCTATTATCTTCCTCCCAGATGGCCATGTTACTTTGTGTGGAGCCAGCTGACCACAAGCAAATGGAAGGGCTCAAATGTGAAGGAAAGCCCTAGAGTTTACTGCATAAAGACCTGTGGTGGGAAGGAATAGCTGACTTCTGGGTGCTGAACACTCTTCATCTTGCCTGAAGCATAGGGTTTGTAAAACACAGCTTGCTTTTAAATTCTACATCTGGGAATATAGTGGTCAACAAAGCAGACACGGTTCTTAAAGTTTTGGCACTTATGTTCCCACATTATTAAGGAGGATAACAATCAACAATTCCTTTCCTAGCAACAATTTCTTTAACAATCAGCCAGCAATAAAAAGAAAACAAAACATCTCTATCTCTGTTTATCTACCCATCTACTATCTCATTGTATTTAGAAAATGTAATCCCGGGCTAACTTAGTGATTTTTACATACTTTTATTTATGGTCATGCTCATGTTTTATTATAATAAGTGATAATTCAAATGAAATTACATTTTCTTATCTTCTCTTGGAACTGACTACAGAGCAGCCTACGGCATGTCCCTGTGTGGACATTTAAAGGCACCTCAATCTCAAAAGGAGCAAAGTAGATCTCTTGGTCATCTCTCTTTCTGCTCTTTCCCTTTGAGTGCTCCATTATAGTGTCACTTCAGTAGAGCAGATTCTGTCTTCTTCAAACTGGGAAAGGTGCTTGGCGCAAAGGAGTAATTGAATGAATGAACAAGTAAATGCCAGTATTAGTAGTAAAAAGGGCGTGGTGGTTCATTTTATGTGCCAACTGGGCACTAACCTTGACATCGTAAGTTATTTTGTAGAGGTGTCATGATTTATGACAGTAATTAAAGGCCACTACATTTGATGATGTGAGTGGGTCTCATGCCATATCATTTGACACCCTTTAGAGCAAACATGGAGGATTCCTAGGGAAAAAGATGTGAGCCTCAAAACTGTAATATAGAACATGTACCCAGGGTTCTAGCATATCCGACAGATTTAGGACTCAAGTTCAGCTGAGTTTCCAGCCTAAACATGCTGTACAGATTTCAGACTTGATAGCTCCTCAAACTGCATAAAATATTTCCTTAAAACACACCTTTAAGAACTTTTATTTGCTTATTTTTATTTTATGTGTTTTGGAGCGTAAGTGCACCCATGTTGTGCAATGCCCATGGAGGTCAGAAGAGGAGGGCATCAGATCCCCTAGAATTAGAGTTATGGATGGTTGTCAGCTGCCACGTGGATACTGGGAATCAAACCTGGGTCCTCTGCAAGAGCAGTCAGTGCTCTTAATTGCTGAACCATCTCTTCAGTTCCCAAACAAACCTTTTTATATGGTGTTGGTTCAATTTATATTGGTTGTTTTTCTCAAGAATTCTGACAGATAAAAAGGGTCTGGACAAAAATCATGATGATGGATCTAAAAAGACCGAAGTGCAGAACACAGTGATGCAACAGCTGTTTCTTCCCTCGACAGCAATTATGAAGAAATGTGCAAACTTATTTCTAGCTTGGTTCAGCCTCTCTCTCTCTCTCTCTCTCTCTCTCTCTCTCTCTCTCTCCCTCAATATCCCCAAACAGCATCTTAGGTTGTGAAAATGTTACCACTCACCGAATTTAATTGTCTGGATATTTTCACTTTGTAAGTATAGCAGAACTCATTTCAGTGTAATTGAAATCAAATATAATCTTGTTGGTAGTGGCAGTTTTAAAGCCTCATTGAGGCATAACTTCAGGCTCAATTCATGTTGCACACAGTATGTTATTTCCTTCTTGCCAGCCAATTCAAGAGGAGATTCATATCCACTGAGTGGTTCCAAATGGCAGAGCAAGAAGCCTGGTAGAGTGAGGTGACAATGGCTATAGCCTGAACTAATGCACCATCCTTGAGCAGCTTCCAGTCTGCTTGACAAAAGCGTCCAGTGCCTGCAGTGGCCTCCCTATGTAGCCAGTAGACAGCCTGGAAGGCCGCAGCCTCCACCCTCTTCCTCCCTTAGAATGTATCCTAGGCAGATGCTTACCGCATCACCTGTGCTCACTCTGACCACTAAGCCAAATCCCATGACTTGGAATTCCTTTTCTGGGATCTGGATCTGGAGTTGTTGAGAGCCTCTGCTCTTGGTTTGTACATTTCCTTGCATGGATAACTACTGGCAGAAATGAAAACTTTACTGTCATTTTGAGAAAGAATAGATGGTCAAGTACAAACCTGTACACGCTTAAACAAATGTGTTCTATATTCTTTCAGAAGATAGAAGAAAAGGATAGAGATGAAATGAAACCACTGCAATGTTTTCTAGAACATTGCAGTCACCCCACATTCCTTTCACATTTCTCCCCTTTTGTATTATTATATTAGCAAGCACAAATGGCTCCACTTTTAAATGTATCTTGATCCTGACCACTCCTCTCCACTATAGCTTCACAGGTGATCTTCCTCTTTCCAGGAATAGAGCCCTGTGCTCTTTTCTATGCAAATCATCAGAGCAATAAGATGTAAATCAGATCGTATCTTCTCCATTCAATTTTTAAAGCTAGTTAAAAAAAGTACATAATGAAATCCAAATTCTCCATACATGTGTGTTGACCTCTGAGGGCACCTCTTGCCCTCATGTCCTGCTATTGGTTCCTTTCAATGCTTCGGCTACTTTTGTGTCCACATATATGGGGCAAGGTCTTGCTGTGTAGCCCAACAGACATCAAATTAGGGATCTTTCTGCCTCAGCCTCCTCAGTGTTAAGATGACAGGTGTGTGCCACCACATCTCTGTCTGGCTCTCCCACTCTCTCTCCTAAGCCCTCAATGCATTTTTACCTCCTAGTACTCTCCTAAAATTTTTCTATCTTAGGTTGTTCCCTAGCTAGGTTCTTACTATTGTCTCTGCAGTGACCATCATCCACCGCCATTTCAACACGTAGTCAACACAGTTCTATACACATTTTTCATTTACCGTAATGGAATGTAAGCTCAGAAGGGCATTTACCTATGGGTGCTCATTACTTTATATCCTCTCGGTCCTCTAGAACTGAGCCTGAGGAGGAATTTAATTAATGTCTGCAGAAGGACGAGGCCTGAAACTCAAACTTTCAGCCATCTCTCTGGGGTGTTTGAATTTCAGTGATCAAGGAAACCCAGGTGGGTAGAATTTCTAGGATCTCTCAAGCAGTGGTTCTCAGACAGGAATGTGTATGAACCAATTGGGAAACTTGTTTTAAAATATCAGGTTTGGAGCCGGGTGTGGTGGCACATGCCTTTAGTCCCAGCGCTTGGGAGGCAGAGGCAGGTGGATCTCTGTGAGTTCCAGACCAGCCTGGTCTACAAAGTGAGTTCCAGGCCAGCTGGGGCTACAGGGAGACCCTGTTTCAAAAGGACCAAAGGGAAAAAAAATGAGGTTTGAATTAATTTTATTCTGTGTCAACGTCTCCCAGTCTGTACTTTGCACAAACATCTCGTGGTGTGGTGCACGCCTGTTGGTTTGCCCTGTAGGCAAGACCTCAAAGAGAGCTGGGACCAGGTTCCAAGGCTAACAGGTGTAGAGCTGATTTCAGTATGGAGCTGTTTACCCTTATTATCCCCATCTTCACATGTATCATACATTCTGGAACTCATCACAGTACACAGCTGATTCACATTTAGAAAGTTGTTTGACAATGTTTGGACTATTTATCACAAAAACAGAAATGGAGGAGAAGAGGCCAGATCACAGAACTGATATCTGATTCTGAAAAGTTCTGTATCTTGATCATTGAGACTGTAACTGCACATTTGGAATGAGTCATTGGTAGATTCCTCAGTGTATCCCATGGTTTTGAGTAGTCTCTAGTCATATACCACCCCTGCATTCATTCCAACTATTTCATTTATTTGTAGGTGGCAGACATTGTAGCCAGTATATACAACAAAAAAGTTCCAGGTTGGTATAGAACTATCCCAGAGGTAGCTTATTTAAAATCTTGTGCTGTGAAATCTATCTTTCAAAACTCTAAATACCGTCCCTCGTTTAAAATAGTGCCTGAGGGGTTCATGAATCTACAGTCTTTATCACCTTGGAGATTGAAACTCTCTTAATGTCTGGATCCAGCATCTGTACTCATATAAAAATGTTTCAGTGCAGCTGGTGGAAATATAAATCAATGTAAGTCCTGAGCTTCTGAAGCATCAATACAGCTATCCCTTGACCTAACTGCCCAGCTGAGGCCATCAAAGTAATATGTAATAATGAACAATGTCACTCCATGCTCCAGGATACAAGGCAAATCCCAGAGATGTCTCAAATGAAAATTCTGAAGGGCAAGACACATATTTCCTTTAAGGTTAGCTTTTTTAGAGCATCACCAAGGAAAAAGGAAGCTCACCCAACCATTATATGGAGAAATTTGATAATGTCTATGATTTTTAAATTTAACCCCAGGGTGGCAGTTTTGAAATATTAGTTTTCATTATTAATTTAACTGCTGGAAATGATGCTCTGAGCAGGTGAAGTTTCTTTTGGTCACATTGCCTCTCTGGTTTAGAAGAGGCAAAGGAAGGTAGGATCTGCCAAATTGAAGCATCTTCAGGATAATTTTAAGTTACATGAGATGGCAACACTGTTATTCCATCTACAGATGAAGAAAGTAAAATCTTAGCCCCGAAACACCTTTGAAGACTATTTTTAATAGTATAAGATACTATTATTCAGAAAGAACACTAGAGATTGATATAACCATGTTTTAAAAAGCATTAAAAATGAAAGAGGGGGGATGGTGAGATGGTTCAGTGATTAAGAACACTGGCTGCTCTTGCAGAGGACCAGGATTTGATTCCCAGCACCTACATGGTGGGTGACAACTGTCTGTAACTTCAGTTCTTGAGAATCTGTCGCCCTCTTCTGAACTCTTCAGGCATTGCATGTCATGGGTGCACTTGCATAGCGTCATACACTTAAAATAAAAATAATAAATAAAAAATATTAAAAAAAATCAAAGAGGAGGGTTCACGGTAGAGTGGTTGTCTAGTATGCGTGAGGCTCAGGATTTGGTCCCCAGTAACACAACACACACACACACACACACACACACACACACACACACACACACACAGAAATGCATGCATGCATGCACATGTGCACACAAAAATTAATAAAAGAACGATCAGCTCTTCCTCACCTAGCAGTAATCAGTTGCTAATATTTCTTCAGCTAAGATTGGGGTCTGGATTGTAAAGATCATTAAGATTGATTGAGATGTTCTGTATAAAATACAGAAAATTCAATAAAAAATAATGAAAGAATAGAAAAGGCAAGATAGTCTGGGGCAGAAACTGAAGTGGATCCTTTTCTTCTTAGTTATTATGAAGGTGCAAGAATTTTATAAAAACATGTCACTGAATACCTTGAATGGACCCTAAAAACCTTTAATGGCAGTCTATCTGGTACTCATGCATCCACTTGAGAGGTACTTCTTTGACTTCTGCTCCATTGTGGCCACTGAGGAAATAATAGTAAATACAGTGGACAGGGACCCTGATGCCTCTTGTTTGTAAGCTGTGTCTAATAAAAGAGAAATGCTAAAGAATAATTACATTAACATATTCACTGCTGTGGAAATCCTACAGGAAAAAAGTATAGCATTCCCTGAGAACAATGGGCCAAGAGAGAACAGGTGTGTCAGTTCAGGCATTCCCCGAAGTGTAGCATTCAAGGTAAGAGCTGGTGCTAATCTGCTCTTTTGTTCTACAGAATGCAGTAATAGCTTGAGTGCAAAAATTCTCGATTTTGTGATTTATATTCATTCTTTTTTTAAAAAATTTTTTATTGTTTTTATTTTATGTATATGAGTGTATTGCCTGCATGTATGTAAATGCACCTGTGTCATGCAATGCCTGTGGAGTTCAGAAGAGGGCATTGGATTTCTCTGGAACTGGAGTTACGCATGGTTGTTAGCCACTACTTGGGTGTTGGGAATCAAACTGGGTCCTCTGTAAGAGCAGACAGTGCTCTTAACTGCTGAGTCATCTCTCCAGTCCCATATTCATTCTTTTTTATAATGTCAATTATTTTCTGAAAATTGCCATCTTCCTTATGCACTGTATCAGTCATTCCCTATTGATTCTGTTTTAACTTGTTTATTTTGAAATTATTATTTCCAGAAATGTACAAAGATAGAACAGACGGATCCCATGGACCTTTATCCAGTTTTCCCACCAATTATACTTTACATAACTATCTTGCAGTGGCAAAACCAGGAAGCTGGCATTGACATAAAATCCATAGTTTTATGTAGTTTATTGTATGTATAGAATCATGTCTCTGGTCCACTGTGGCAAAGAACTTACTCATGCTTTCTCTTCTTAGTGACTCCCACCCATCTCATTCCTTTCCTTACTCTCAAATCTCCTGGCATTCACTAATTTGTTGTCTATTTCTGTAATTTTGTTATTTCAGAGGTACAACCTAAATAGAATCACATAGCATGTAGTTTTTAAAGACTGACTGTCTCTCCACACTCAGTATGATGCCCCTGATACCCATCTGTCACTCTCTCAAGAACTTATTCCTTTTTACTATAGTAGTACTCAGTGGTAAGATTATTCTACAACTTGCTCAATCATTCCCTATTTCAAAATATTTTGTTTATTTCCAATTCTAGGATGACACTTTCATTTCCAATAGACTTTTAAATATATTTAGTTATTTTATTGTGCTTATTTTTCAGACCAACATTTGAAATTTTTTATTTAGACAGGGTCTCACTGTATAGTCCTGGCTGGCCTGGACTCAGAGATCCACCTGCCTCTGCTTCCCAAGTGCTTGAATTAAAAGCATGCACCACCACACCTGGCATTTTGGGACTTTTCAAGTCATATTTTTCTTTTATCTTGATTGTGATGTCATTTTCCTGTTCCTTCTTGTGTTTGTTAATTCTTTTACTATATAGTAGATATTTGAAGTGATGTACTACTGTGGTTTGTGTTATCTTCCCTGAAGAATTTTTAGTTTTGTTTCCTTAGGCACCTTAATTATTAATATATTTTCTAGAATCAATGGAAACTTGATTTTATGTATTGTTAGACTGAGTCTACTTTAGGTTTTCCCCCATTCTTAAGACTTAATTTTTATTCTTCCTAAATTCTGATCATTTGGGTGTTTTAATAGAAAGCCTAATGCATTTACTACATCACCCCAATAGGCTAGAAAACTCTAATTCAATCACTGACTCCCATATTGTGAACAAGAACTGAAATCTCTGGTTTGTGTTTTTGATTTTCAGCATTTAGCTATACTTCCTTCTGAGGCTGTCTTAGGTACTTTTCCTACTGTAATAAAATACCCTGAAAAAGCAGCTTAAGAGGGGAAGGGTGTATTTTGTCTCACAATTCAAGTATAGCCCATCATGGCTGAGAAGTTACTGTAGCAGGTGTTTGGGATGGCTGGTCACATTGCTCCCAAGGTCAGGAAGCAGAGAGTGATGGATGCTCTTCTCAGCTAGCTTCCTTCTTTTTATTCAGTTCACCTGGGGATGGAGTCAGCTTCCTTAGGTCTGTTTTCAAACATCCATTAACCTAATCAAGATAATCACAGGCATGCCTAGAGGCTATCTTAATCTAAATAATCCCTCACAGGTGTGCCTTGAGGCTTGTCTCCTAGGTGTTTTGTCATCCTATCAAATTGGCAATACTAACCATCACAAGGGCTTCTTACTCGCACAATCAAGGGAAGTTTACACTCAGATTTTGAGTATCTGCTGTTTTGAAAATTTCAGGACCTCTAGAAGTGTCAAACTCCATGCTTTTACTCTTCTAATGAACAAAAATGCAGGTTTATGCTGACGTTCTGCTAGGAAAAGCCATGTACACACTGCCTATGGTTCTCACAGTATAATTTTCTCTTCTTTTGAAATGGTGATTCTTTTCTAGTTTTTGTTGTTTTTTTGTTTACTCATGTCTTTAAGCAGAATTTTTAAAAAATTGCTAGTGTTCATAATTTTTATCTATAAGACAGCTTGACAGAAACTCTTCTGTCTTACCTTAAAATACTTCATTTTTGAACTCTGACATTACTTTTGCCTGTTTGTGAGTGCTTCCGAATTCCTCATCCAGCCTTGCATGGTTGGATTTGAGTCTGTGGCTGTAACCACTATGCTGAATGATCTTGTCTCTATTGAGGATCACAGAGTATATTCACTTCCGTTCTCTATTTACGAGGCAGATATCATGTTTTTCTTTGACATGTACTTTTACAGAGTGCTTAGAATAAATAATAATGGATTTGAGTTTGAGTTCTGTCCCAGGTATTCATTATGATTTAGATGTGGTTTATGATGTCTCTCAATGCTTCTTGTCCTCGAATCTCTGTTCTCAGTGTGATGATGTTGGGCAGTAAGATCATTAAGATGTACAGCCTAGCAATAAGTGACTAAATACCTGGAAAGGATGTCCTTTAAAGGCGATGTAGAACCCCTGAATTTCTGCCTGGTTTATTGCTTTGTGATTTTCTCCTACACATACTTTTTCTACTCACCATAGTGGTAGAGTCAGTGTTGTGCTGTTTAGACTTTCGGCCTCCAAAACTGTGAGCTAAATAAACCTCTTTTCTTTATGAGATCAGCCTGCTTCAAGTATTTTGTTATAATCATGCAAAACTAATGCAGTATGCTACTAATCTATGTTGTCTTCAACATAGCTTCTTTAATCCACAATTCTCAAATACATAAAATTAAAACTTGGTTTAGCTTTAGTAATGTCAAGTTAATACTTCATAAACATGCTTTTATACAAAGGTCTTGCCATGTTGCTGATAACTTTAAGAGGTATGTTATTAGCAATATTTAATGCCTTACCTGGACTTTGTTCATCTCCAATTTGTTCTTTTCATTGGCACTCTGATCTTGTTTGCTAGCTCCCTTTTTCTGAGGGCCTTTCCCAAAGAAGATGTAATTTACAAAGGCATATTCCAGCAGAGCCAGAAACACAAACACAAAACAGCCCATCAGGTAGATATCTATCGCTTTGACGTAAGGGATCTTTGGCAGGGTCTCCCTGAGGTGAGTACTGATGGTTGTCATTGTCAGCACCGTGGTGATTCCTGTGAACAGAAAGCGACAGGGCAGCTGACCATACCTCTGTGAGGCTGTCTTTTCTAGTACCAAGAAGCCACATACCATTCTTTTGATGTTAGAACAATGGCAGTTGTATGGTAAGCCTAGGCTAAAGTGCACACATTTCAGGAGACAAAATGGCAGGCTTTCTCCAGATTCCATTACTAAGACAAGATAGACTACATGGTTAATACAGGGCTAATGACAATTTAAAAAACACACAAAAGAAAAAGTGCAGTGAAAAGTCAGATGAAGATTCCAGTGTCAAAAGCAGGGTGGAAGGTGAGAACTGCTTCCTGAAAGTTGTCCCCTGATCTACACACATGCACTGTGTTATCATGTGTGCACAGGTGCACACAACACAGAATTTAAAATTCCCATTGGAAGCCCATTGTCAACCATGTCTCACTCTGCTGAGATATCCTTCCTCCCCTTCTCTCCATTTCTCGGGCATCATCCTTCCTGAATCTGTTCTTGTGACACCAATCACCACAGTGGCCACTATTAGACTGAAAGCTGGTGACCAGTTTGAGGTGATTCGTGGCATTTTCATGAATCTATAATACACTGAAATCACAACTTCATGTTATATTTTAAAGTTATTGCCATTCATGGAAGGTATTGCCAATGGAAGAGACATTTACAAAACTTTACGATTTGCATCAAATATTTCCTAAATATGATATAATCTTGTTGCTTTGGTTTAAAAAATATCACCTCTGTTTTATTGATTCTAGAGCCTTCAAAAACTTGATTCCCTAACATCAGGAAAAAGGTTTCTTGAAAACTTATCTTAGATTTTATTAAAAAGTTTATGACTATAAAAATCACAAAGTGCAGGTAATGTTTTATTTGTGTTGTAAAGTCTAAACATTGTTAATAGTATAATGTTTGTGTTAATGATGGCAATGATGATATAATATTTGGAGGAGTAAGAAAAAAGAAACTGGATATTTATTTATTTTTATTTTATGTGTATGAGTCTTATGCCTACATGTGTGTGAGTGCACCTGTGTCCTGCAGTGCCCTCAAAAGTCAGAAGTAGGTGTCAGATTCCCTGGAAGTGGAGTTATGTTAGCCTTCATGTGGGTGCTGGGATTTGAATCCAGGTCTTCCATAAGAGCAACCAGTGCTCTTCACTACTGAACCATCCCTCTTACCCCAAGAAACTAGATTTTGTGTAGACAGTTTGTGTTGCAACACTAACACCCTACATTTGTATAGTGTATCCTAACAGCCCACTGAGTATGGGGGGAAAGTAAGTACATTTTTCTTATTTTATAGGTGAGTAAAGGAAAATTTTGAGGGTGATCACGGTGGCAATCTCAGCATTTAGGAGGTGATGGCAGGAGAATAAGGGGTTTAAGCCATGCCCTGGATACACAGAAAGTTTGAGGACAGCCTCGGCAACATGACCACATCTTAAAAAAAAGAAAAAAACCAACCAATCAAAAATCCAAGATTAGTTATTTTCCTGTGGGTCACCCAGCTACAGGACAAAAAAGTAATACATTCAACAACAGCATTTAAAATAAGCTAAGAGTTGAGAAGGTAATATCTGAAATATGGTGAAAGTTCTTAAATAATAACAGGAGTTGTAGAAAGGATACAGAAGAGGTAAGCTTGGGAATGAGAGGCAGAAAAATAACAGAAGAAAAGATGGCTTGCACTCACTTGGCAATGGACTACTCTGAGCATGTAGATTTTTTGACTCAACACTTTGCAGTTTTGAAGAATAAACTAAAATATGAGCAATACCATCAAAAGTTAAAGTATATATATTTTTTCAGTTCCACCCATTTACCTGCCAATGTTATTGCTTTGAAAACAGATATGTAAAGAGAACCACAGTGCACAAACTTGCTAGTTTTTTCCTTATGTAGACTGGATATCATCCAGAATTTTCCAAACCACATCATATACACATGGTTATATTCATATTAAACTAATATGCTGCGGATGCATTTGTAATATGATAAATTGTTTTCTTCAGATTTAGACCGTTCAAAAGTTGATGTGAGGCTGTAGGCATGTGACTTTGGGAATCTTATATACTCAGCTGATGGAAATGCCAATTAGTTTAGATATGAAGGTATATACTGGTCTCTTAATCCAACTTAGTAATTTCAGGAGAGAAGAGATGTCATATGGTATCTTAGTCAGAAGTGATATGCCCTTCTCTCTCTCTCTCTCTCTCTCTCTCTCTCTCTCTCTCTTTCTTCCTTCTCTCTCCTCTCCCTCCCTCCCTCCCTCCCCTGCATGAGACTAAAATGATTACTAAAATGCCTGAGTATTAAATAATGAGGTAGACCTGCACATGCCCACATCATCAGACTTACACATTCTACGTCTCCAAAGAACCATTTATAGCCTCAAATACAATGTTTCAGCTTTCAGCAATTACTCAGCCATGGCAAGATTAATTCTGAATTTTGTTCCACCACAAAAGAAACCATTTTTTTAGTGTCTCTTGATCACAGATCATTAATATAGCTGATGAATTGTTTGTGCCTTCTTGAATATAATGAGCTCCATTTAAAGGAGAGACTCAGCTTGATATGTTTTAACTTTAGTTAATCAAAGGAGAGTATTTCCTGACAAGGTCTAGCTTTCTCCAAGTCAGTCTATTTTAAAATGATGAGCTATAAGTGTTTTCCACAGCCAAAGCACGAAACAAAGATGAGTCACCACAAATTTAGGAAAAAATTAGCACAATAAGATTTGAACATATAATTCAAAAGTACTTCTATAATGGGAAACATACAATAAGATTTTTTTTTTGCAAAGTGCTAAAAAGATTTTACATTCATGATAAACAGCTTTATGATTAGTATTAACTTTTATTTTTAAGCACTCTTCTGTGATCTGATTCTTTTGCTTGCTGCATAGTATTCTTGTTTATAATTCCTAACATTGTCAGTGCATTTGGAGATAATATCTGTTAACTCTCTGCAACCCTGGGAATGCATTACCTAGTGCGACTCTGGCTGCAGATGCATCATAGTTGATCCAAAATGACACCCATGACAGAATTGTAATCAGTGTGGAAGGCATGTAGGTTTGTAAAATGAAGTAACCAATGTTTCTCTTCAGACGAAAACTTAGTGATAGTCGTGGATATGCCCCTGAGATGGGAAAAAAGAAAAGAAATTGATTAATGTTTGGTTGGAATCTTTTCCCTTTCATACCACTTGTAAAACATTAGGCCGGAAACAGCCTCACCTGTTGTGAACTCCACCTTCTTGGATACCATCTTGTAGTCAACAATTGAAAACTGAGGGAGCTCGATTTTATTAACCCCAGTTACTGCTCCCTCTCCTCCATTCCAATAAAATTCGATGTCATCTGTGGTATAGCCATCTGAAGTGAAGAAACAGCAGCAGTCACACAGAGTTCAGTTGGTCTAGGAATTCAGTTTAGTCTTCCAGCCAGAGGGAAGATTCCCAGCAAATTAGAGCAAGATAGCATTGCTTTACATTTGGATAACAGATGGATCTCATGTTACGTACTATTTTTGTCAGGTTGGGAGTGGAAGCATTGAGGAAATAGATATGTATGGTTTTAGAGGGCTTAAACTCTTGGTTGTTTAGTGTACCTAATATCACTGCTGCAAATTTATTTTTAATGTGCTTACTGATGGATGTTCTTTTGTTAAAGCAATGGATGACTGCATTTCAGGACTCTGGAAATAGATTTGGGATATGCATTTGTCAAACAACAGAAACAGAAACAAGTCATGATAATCACACATTTGTTAAAAAGAGAGCGGAAAGGAGAGTGGGATGAAATATAGCAGAAGATCAAATTTGTACATCTCTATTAAATGATCAAGACATTAAAAAAGAAATATACATTTCTTTTAGAATGCAGTAATATAAAGGGGGAAAGAGGGATAGAGAGAGGTAAAAAAGGGTGGAGGATAAGAGGCAATGGTGGGGGAGGGAATATAGGGAGGGATAACTAACTCTAAAGGCCTATTGAAAAAGTCATGTGGAAACATACTACTGTGGAAGCTTCCTAAAATTTTACCTGTACATATATAAAAATATTTTCAATACAATTACTGTATAAAGGGGGGAGGATACCCATACTAGACACCACAGACTAATAAATAAAAAGCCCAGTGCCAAGAATGGGTTACGTTTATGGATTTGTTGGAGAGGGGCTCCCGTAGACTCACACACATTACAGGTTACTGTCAGTGCTCTTGGTTACCCTTCAGAACTTGGCAACAAGATCCTACTGATGAAGACACCACATAGTTGAGTCATAAAACATGAAAAAAAAAAGCTGGTATTTACCTGGAAATTTCATTCCTATTGGCTAGCTTTCATAGTGCTAGATGTACACTACTGGAGGAAAAAAGTAATAAACAACGTTGCCCAGATGTGAATCCTAGAGCTACAATAGCAACCTGGCAAAATATGCCCACTGGGTGCAGTAGTGGCATAGGTATTATGGAAGTAACTAATCACTTTATGATTAGATTTAAGGCCTGTTCCACAGATGGAACCCATAACTGGACACGTTATTGAGGCCAAGAACCTGTGGTTAGGCAGGTCATAGGGGAGAACTCACTAGTATTACTTTGCTAATTGGACATAGCCTTAAACTGGCCTCTAATGACTTAATATTATGCCAATAGGTTAGTGCATCTCAAAACCCAGAGAAGCTTCTTCTTGTAGCAGATGGTGATTAACACAGAGACCCAGAACTGATCAAGATTCAGAGAATAAGAGAATGTGAAGTGTTCAGCCCTAAATGGAGCATCTATATCACACCCCCTTCTCCCAAGGCTCAGTAATCCTCACAGAAGAGGAGGCAGACATATTTTAAGAGCCAGATGACTTCAATAAAACAGTTTTCCATACCTGACAGGGCAGTTGCATATATGAACTTAAATACACAAGAGCTGCTCAAGCTCAAGCCAGACAAAATTCCAGAATGGAAGGAGGGTTGGGCAAGAAATTCCACCCATAGCTGAGACAATATTGCCAATTAATAGCTGCTGGGAGAGGGAGACCACCTTTTCTTTAAGGCTGTGGCTCCCGGTATCTTGACTGCCCCAGTGAATGGCTCTAATTCAAGAGCATATGGGCATTACAATTGGATTTGATGGGCTTTTTTTTTTTTTTAAGAGAGCACAAAGTTTTGTGGGAAGTGAATGGGGCAGGGAGGATTGAGTGAAGGAGGAGGTGAATATGATCAAAATGCATTGTATGAAATTCTCAAAGGACTAAAATTTTTTTTTTAAGAGAAGTATATAGACATATCTTTTGATTATAGCTAATATTGCTAGGTGATATATAGGTAAAAATTTAGGCACTATCTGAACTCTTGGTAGCATTTTGATCGCTTCAGATTTAGGAGGGTGTGTTAAGGGAACATAGAGAAGATTAAAGATGGTAGAGGGTCTACCCCTGACCTCAGCATGGAAAGTACCAGGTTGATGGCCTGTTTCCCTCCTCCTAGTCTGTTTCCATTGTCTTGAGCCATGACCATGTGTAAGAGTAATTTTTTTAGAACAACAAAAACGCATGACTGTTTTTAAAATCTAAAAATATTAGATTTAAATGTTTTAAGATCTAAAAATAATTTGACTCATTTAAAAGCCCGCTTTTTTCTTTTTTACCAGACACAACGATGACTTTTTCATTTGCTTTTGATATTCACCTCAAATAAAAATGTATCAAATCTGTCTTTTTATTGGAATTACTGACACTTCTGTATCTAAAATAACCCTATAAGCTCTTTGTAGCATGTATTATGCTGACCTACTTTTGATTAAAGCAGTAACATCTTTCTAGGAGACTTTTTTTTTAAATGTTTAAAATTTGGAAGTTGAATGTAAGTGTCAAATAGTTGCCACCAATTTATTACTTCGGGAATGAAGCAAATTTGAAGCTAGTCTTTCTCCTGGCCCCTATCATTTGTATGTGTTTGAGACAGAACAAGTTCTTTTGACTTTATTTCTTTAAAAAGTTCCAATTCGTTTAAAAATCTTTTTAAAATTCCTATTCCAGAACTTGTTGAACTGTTCAAATATAAAACATGAGCTGTTTTATATTTGCTACTTTGTAATGTTACCACTTACTGTGATATATTATATTTAATTTCTCATTAAGCCATCCCCTTGTAGGTCTAATTAATTGCCCTATCTCCAAAGGGTAATATCTATATTTAATAATTTACCTACAATGACCCAAATATAGAATGAGAGTACAATATATTTACTGCTACTGGTGTAATGGTGCATGCCTTTAATACCAGCACTCAGGAGGCAGAGACAGGCAAATCTCTGTGCAATAGAGGTCAGTCTGGTCTATATAGCAAATTCCAGACCAGCTACAGCTATGGGGAAACCCTATCTCAAAAACAGAAAAAAGAAGATATTAACTGTTATAATTAATTATATATAAGAGGTCAGGTGACCCTCTTTACGTATTGGGTTTAACACAATCTCTTGGGACTAATTGATATATTGGGAATTTATTTTAAGCTTGGCTAAGAATCTGTGACATGGATCCTTAACATCTTCTTGAATATCTGGTAAGAATCCTAGAACATCTTCACAGAAGACAGGTAGAAAGACAGGTGAATAGATAGGTGGATGGATGGATGGATCGATGGATGGATGGATAAATAGACAGACAGATAGATAGGTAAATACATAGACAGATAATCTCCACATCTAGTAATAAAACAAGCTGTTAGCTAACTTTAGGTATCAGTTAACTATGTAATAGATTACAACCTCTAGGTGGTACTTAAGGTGTAGAAATCTAAGGCAAAACATGCAAGTGCAATAGATTTATGTGAGCCACAAGTGGTTTGCAGTTTGGGGTTGCGAGGAGTGAAACGCCAAATCAACATTCCTGTTATCTCTGGACAGCAGCAGAATGCTAAATATAGTTAGAGTAAGACAACCAGTCAATGCAGATTTTAATAGTTATAATAGTTCCTCCCCTATGTGAAATTTCCCTTTCTACAGTCTAAGTGGCCCAGTTAACTGCAGACTGAAGATATCAAGTGGAAAATTCCAGATATAAACAATGCATGAGATTGAAATTGAACACCAGTCTTAGCAGCTCTATGAACTCTCCTGCTTTCCTTTTTATTGCACTCAAGATGTGCATCATCTCTCTGTCTAGCACATCCATGCTGAACTGTTTATGTTGACCGCTCATTTGTTACAAAGTAGTCATATCAGTTATCGGATCAACTGTCTCAGTACTGCAGTGCTAACATTCAAGTATCCCTTATTGATGGAATGAGACTATATTTACATAACTTTTATTACAGTTTATTATAGTTGTGATATTTTATAATATATTTCAAATTTAGAATTGTTTACAATGTATTATGAGTTATTGTTTATTTATTCTTTTGCCCAATGCCTAATTTTTAAATTAAACGTTAACTTAGGTCTGTATATAAAGAATAGTCTATATAGGGGTTGGTGTATACAGTGCTTCAGGCATCTGTTAGGCTTCTTGGAACATACCTCCCTGTGGCTGAGGAGGACTATTATATTACAATTCATGCAGTCAGTGGTCTGGGCCTTTATTTCCAAGTACACTTGCACTTTGTTTAACTAAAACCCGTTAGTCATAATGTTCCAGGCACTGAGATAATTACAGGTGATTTGAGGGGAAAAAAAGAGAATGCTCGCTCAGGTTTAGGTAGATGTCTGAGTTCTCATGGGAACAATAAAGGCAGCTGACTCCAAAGGAAAGAATAGAGGCCTAGGAATACACTATTATTCAAAGGTTACACAAGAACACTTTGCCACACAGAGGGAGAACATCAATTTACTCACACCTAAACAACCTATTTACCAAAGGTTTTCCTTTATGAACCAGTGACTTCACACAGCGTCTCAAAGCCTGAACACTTGGACACCAAGGATGTTGTTTCCTAGCAACAAAAACTACATAGAGGCTCTCAAAATTTCCTCTCAGCCCCTGGGGACTTCTTAGTGGTACAGAAAGTATAGATAAAATTAAGTTGATGTCAATAGATGAAGATTCACTGAACTCGTATAATAGAGAGGTGTCTGAATATGAGTGTTCTTCCTTGCTGTTTGAAATCCTTTATTTTGGATGCATTTTCTACTCTTGAAATAAGTTACTCCCCAGTGTACTTAATAGAGTGAGAGGTGGTCTAATACTGTTCCAAGATATGCGCCAGATAATATAAAGATTTAAACTTCAAAACCATGAGCAGACAGAAGTAAATGTATCATAGCAACATATCAAGTTTCTTGATGTGGGTCTTGTTTGACTTAAGCTAATCCTTAAAAACACAATTGCTCTTGCTTATGGAATAGCTCAAGGCTAGGCAATGATATAGCTTGTTACCCTTTGAATGTGCCCCCTGAAGTTCATGAGTTGGAAACTTGGTTACCAAAGCCACAATCTTGGGAGCCAAGAACTTTTGGAGATGTTTAACTCAAGAGGACTCCACACTCAAGGATGCACTAATGTTGTTAACATGGGGGTGGTGGTGGGCTTCCTTTTAGAGGGGTTATTTTTTTTTTTTTTTTTTTTTTTTTTTTCTTTCTCCCTGTGGTACTTTGTCTTTTCCTTGCCATCAGGGGATGGTGCAGCAAGAAGGTCCTCACCAGTTATTGGGCTTTGATCTTGGACTTTTCAATCTACAGGGCTGTTAACCAATAAAACTTCTGTTGATAGACCATTTAATCCATGGTATTCTGTGATAGCAGCACAAAGCACAGGTCTAGAACAAATAACTTCATAGCTCTACCTTGGCCAAACTGATTGCTTGAAAACAATGTGACGAGATTGGGTCTCATCCTAGGGAAGTCTAGCAATTCTGCCCAATACTTGCATGAGAGATAATTTCCCTGTCTTTTAGCTTTTGCACAGAAGAAATCCCAAATGGATAGTGGTCAGTCCAGTGAATAGCCCTTCCTGTTTACGTCAATCATCACTTGCACCTAGTCATGGTGTCCTAAATCTCATTCATGATTAGCATATCAAATGTCAGAGTCCTTTTGCATTCATCTGCATAGCTTAGTATTATAAGCAGCAAAGAGACCATGGGAGTCAGATTTTTCTTAAATACAAGTTTAAGCAACAATTCACTTAATGTTTGTCTCCTGTCTGGTAGTTTGAGTGGTCATACAGTCTCTATGGACAGTCACCTCACATTTTCCTAGGCAATGTAATAATTAATTAAGCATTTATATAGTTGTCAGGCAATATTTCCTTTAAAAAATCACTTTGTGTGTGTATATGAGTATTCACGTGTGTGTGTGTGTATGTGTGTGCGTGTGTGTGTGTGTGTGTGTTTGTGTGTGTGTATGTGTATATGTTTAGGTTGGTGGTAAACCCTGTGTGTTGTTCCTCAAAAGATATTCACCTTGCTTTTTGAGACAGGGTCTTTAATTGGGTTTGCTGATTTGGTGAGGCTGGCTGGCTAACAAGCCCAGGGATCCACCTTTTTCTACCTTCCCAGTGTTGGTATTATAAATGTACCTTATCACACCTGGGGATTAAATTTGGGTCCTCATGTTTGTGCAACAGGTACTTTACTGACTGAGGCAGCTCCCCATCCCTGATAATATGT
Organism: Nannospalax galili; assembly: GCF_000622305.1. Classification (NCBI taxonomy): domain Eukaryota; kingdom Metazoa; phylum Chordata; class Mammalia; order Rodentia; family Spalacidae; genus Nannospalax; species Nannospalax galili. Next base: position 3,519,493 of record NW_008341889.1, on the reverse strand, counting down.
CCTTTTAATAAGATAAAAAAAATAATTATCAGGGGCGTGGTGGTGCACGCCTTTAATCCCAGCACACTGGAGGCAGAGGCAGGCAGATCTCTCTGAGTTTGAGGCCATCCTGGTCTACAGAGTGAGTTTGAGGCCAGCTGCCTCAAAAGGATCAAGAGGGGGGCAAGATAACTGGTCATGCTGCATGCCTTTAATCCCATCACATTGGAGGCAGAGGCAGGCAGATCTCTTTGAGTTTGAGGCCATCCTGGTCTACACAGCGAGTTCCAGGCCAGCTGGGGCTATAGGAAGACCAAAAAGACAAAAATATCATCTTGGAGATCATCTGTCATCTGATTCCTGTCCATCCCTTGTGTTAACAGATGACAAATTCAGTGGTTTTGCTGTATAATAACATCTTTCAGCTTCAAGGACCTCACACATCTCCTTTCTGTCATTTTCTCCAGGCTCTATTCCTTTCCAGAACATGCTCAGTCTTAAAATAGTCTTTTCTGTTCAGTAGTTTCTAGTTTGCTTGTATAACTACTGAAGCATAGACCCTTAAACTGAATGAATGATCACATGACTGTGCTGTGTTTTTTTTTTTTCTCTCTCTCTCTCTGGATTCCCAGTTCCATTCTCTCCTCAGTGATAATCTTGCACTGGCTATTGAGCCACTCCTGACTTATATAAGAATGTTTGGAACTACATCATACTCTTGATTTGGGATTAGAATGAAGCATTTAGTTCCTTAAGTATACCCTGGAAAGCTCCTTAATTTCCAGTAAGAACTAGGGTCCAATGAAAAGTCAGGGTCCTGGAGCTTCTGCCCATTCCATTCAAGACTTCCTTCACATGTGATGTTTGACCAACATTCAAATTCTTAGCATGACTTTTCTATTTGTACTAGAGCATTCCATTTAAGGACATACTTCAGACATTATATTGTTTTTCTTTGTTTTCTTTGTTTATAGTTTTTAGTACAGGGGGTTGACCCCAGAGCCTTGAACGTGCCAAGCGAGCCCTAAACCTCTGAGCTACATTTTTAACCTTGTCACCATCATATTTATTATATTAACAAATATTCTTCTCACATGTTAGGTGGAATTTACATATCTCTAAATTATTGTGTTGTTACTGGCTTGTTTATGCAATATAATTTGTTTAAATTCTATAGTTTTCTTTAAATATTTTGGAATCAATAATTGAAGACCCTTGAAAGAGCTTGCTTTGCTTATACTGATTTATATCTAAATGGCTTGACTAAACTCGGTCACTAGTACATTTCCTCCAGATCTTTATTTACTTGTAAAATATTCATCTCCTCAGTTTCCCACTAGTAAGAATCCTGATATCTTCCTTAGGTCTCCTGATCCAGACTGTGGCCTATTCTGACTTCTAACTGGCTAACCATTGGCAGTTTCTCAAGATGACATGGCCTGAGCATGTAGTTGGACTGAGTGTGACAAGCTACAATCTTGCTCTTCCCAGCTGCTTTCTGTGGGGCTCACTCTTTGTCTGATCCTATTCTAAACTTTCACTAGTACTTTTTTTGCCCTGTGCTGATGAGAGTCCAGGCTCTATTCTAGCCCTGTACAATCCATGCTGTTCTTGGCATGTCTGGTATCAAAGACTAGGACTTTCCTTATTCTGCTCACTCATTTTCTAACAATGCATGCAGCACATGTTCAATGAACTTTTTCAATAGTCAAGTGATTGTCCCCCCTCTTTGGACACAAGTGTGGAATCTAATATTGTTCCCATTGAATTTTAGCTAATTCAACTTGACTCACTATTTTAGCCCATTGAAGTTTTTTGGTTTAGATCCTCTCAGTTTCATGTCATGTGTACATTTAGAAAATGTGCCTTTTATCATAAATTTCTCTTGACTGAGATGGATGTGGAATGACAGCCACAAAGAGCAAGCCCTTTAACACTTTTCTGGCAACATCCCTTTAGGGTGACATAAAAACTGCTAAGCATCAATTTGTGCATGGAGTGGGGCTATCACTTATCCATTTAATATTTGCCTAATTATTTTAGCCCCGAGTCTGTATTTATCACATTTTCTAGGTTCATTTATTTTGTAGCCTCATCAAATACCAGTGGATACATTTTAACTTGTGCTGCCTCCATAGATTACTGATTCTGTCTCCATCTAGAATCTTGCCCAGATTGAATCGATCTCCTCAGCCCACATATCTGCAGAATTTAGCTTTCTTACCTTCTGAAAAATTGGTATGTATGCTCTTTCATTCTATCAACACAAATAGCCATGTGGTATGTGAGCAATAGGTAATAGGTAAGTTGGAGATAAAAAAAAATCTCCAACTTTAATAAGCTACAGTGGCACTATATAGCATTCTGTTCTGTAGGTGATATGCTTTATGGAAAATATTGGTCAAAGATCTGAATCAAGGTTACTCCGTGGCCAAAATCAGTGGTGAAATAAAAAGTAATCACATCTGGAAGTGCTAATCCCATTAGTAAATGCTTTATCTTGCTATTTTTTGCTATCAGAAAAAAATTTCTCCAAACAATCAGCCTCTATTGACCTACATTTTATTTCTACTAATAGTAAATTGAGAGAATAGTTTGCACCTCGGAAAAAATCCTTCTCAACTGTTTTTGTAGCTTGATAAAAAATAGATGTCTTTATCTTCTGTTCCTGACACAGAGTTCCTAAATTACTTGGAATTCCCTGAGTGACAAGGATATCCTTTATTCTAATGAGGTGACTCCTGTGAGCCAATCAGTAACTTCAGGTTGGGGACAGGTTGCCAAAAGACCAAACCTAAATTAGAGGCTAGAACTGTTCAGCCCCATTCGTAGCCTTTAAGTAGGGAAGAGGATCTGGAGACTGAGTTAGCAACCAATGCACCCTTCTTGAAAAGCTCTACTTAATGTGGTTCAGAGAGCTCCTGGGCTGGTGAACACATCCAGGTGCTGGGAGAGGGGATGTAAGCAGAAGGGTCAGAGCTGTCCGTACTCACATGCTGTCATACCTTGCTAAATACATGTCTTCCATCTGGCTGTTCCTGAGTTGTATCCTTTATGATCATCTAGGAGAGAGTGAACCCTTTTTCTGAGTGAGCTGCTCTTGAAAATTATTATTATGGAACATGTTTGTCAGAACCTCTAGGTCAGACCTTGTGGCAACCTGGGGATTCTATCCCTATGACTAGCACCTAAATGAAGGGGAATGTGGGACTAAGCTCTTCAAACTATGGAGTCTGATGAACCCTGAGTCATTAGTGTCTGAATCAAATTAAATTGTTGGACATCTGGTTGGTGTTGAAAGAGTAGGAATTATTGGTGTGCAGAAATCTGTATGTTTTTAGAAGTGTAACCAAAAATGGGTTGTAATTTTCTGTTTGTGTTAACAATCATGGAGGAGATTTTCCTGAGATACTTCTGGTCAAATTTTCTTTTCTAGTCTTTAAACCCTTTTATATTACTCCAAACATCTAACAATTCTCCCAACTTCTCTTCTACCTTAAAAAAATTACTCAGGGGAATTAAATTGTGACTGTTAAATCTTGCTCTTAATTTCTGCCAAGTTCTGAGATAGAACCTTCCCAAAAGGATGAATTTTACAGTATTGTAACCAAATAAAGCACATACTTGTCACAAAGTTGCTGAGAAATCTGTGTTTAAAATTCAGACAACTTTATGGTTAATATGCCTGTCATGAAAGGGAGAGGGCCTTGCCCTCAGATGAGGTCAGCAGCAACTGAGATTGGATGCCCCCATTGCCTTGTAACTGATGCTCTTGTTAAAATCCCTCTGCATTTGGAAACAGTTGTTTGGTTGTAGACAAAGTCCTTTTTTGCTAGTATTTTCCCCAAAGTAGAATGAGCATATTTATTTGAATGTATAGAAAAAATTAACCCTATATGACAGAATTCATGAAATCATGTGGGCAGGCCATGGGGGGTACAGATAGGGAAGGGGATCTAAATATGATTGCGATGTATTGTAGGAAAAAATACATGAAAAAAAGATATATAAAAATAGACTTACATGTCATGTAATGGTTGGGATATAGTGAGACTAAACAAAAATATTATTTGCTTATTTGAAAAAATTTAACCCTATGAGCAGATAATTTAAATAAGAATGTTAATAATGAAATGCTGTTCAAGATTATTTAAAAATCTGATTTAAGTACGAGTGTTGTTTAAAAATGCCTGACCTATGGGCTGGAGAGATGGCTCAATGGTTAAGAGCACTGACTGCTCTTGCAGAGGACCCAAATTCCATTCGCAGCACCCACATGGTGGTTAACAACTGTCAGTAACTCTACTTCCAGAGGATCTGATGCCTTCTTCTGACCTCCAAAAGCACTGCACAACACACACAGGTGCACTTATACACATGCAGGCAATACATTCATACACATGTAAAAAAGTTAATAAAATTAAAAAAAAAAAAAAAGAACGCCCTATCTGGGCCAGGTTTGGTAGTCCATGGCTTTAATCCCAGCACTCAAGGCACAAACTTGGAGGAAAGAACTGGAGCAGAGATGGGAGTGGGGTGGGTGGGGCAGGGTGTTGCTTGCTCCCTCTGGCTTGCTCAGTTACCTGTTTTTTAAAAATACTTTTTATTGAACTTTTGTACATTTCATACAATTCTTAATCAAATTTAGACTGCTTTCCCCACTGATGACGCCCCTCCTAGACCACCAACAGACCTCATGTGTCATACATATTAAGTCCCATTCAGTCAAGCATCTGCACCTAGATCTCCTTCAGTGCAAGTTCATCCACTGGAATCTAGTCAGTCTATCTAGAGATCTGAAGGAAAGTCTACTCTTGCTCACCCAGCAGTAACCAGTCTCCAACGGTCCCCAGGATAGGGCCTGCCCATTGCCCATTTTCCTCATTCCACTCTAGGCCCTTGCCTGATTGAGTTGGCTTGGGCCTTATGCTCCACACCACCATTGCCACAAGTTCACATGGGCAAGTTTCCAGTGGCCTGAAAGCCTCTGTTTCCCTATATTCATGTTACCTGTTTTATGTAGCCCAGGCCTACCAGCATGGGAACAGCACTGCCCACAGTGGGCTGAGTCTTCCTATGTCAATCAGCAATTAAGAAAAAATGCCTCATAGAGGTGGCCATAGACCAATTTGATCTGGAGAGTTCTTCAGTTGAGGTTCTCTCTTCCCAGGTGACTCTAGGTTTGTGCCAAGTTGACGGCAGAAGCTAACTTTAACAATAAAGAGTGCCCATGGGGCCACGCACCTCCCTGGGGAGCTATTGACAGCTGATGGCTCCTGATGAGTTGCCCATGCTCCAGGGAATAGCCCCACACTCACACAGGTGGCCCCTTAAATTCAGTGGACCATAAAACAAAAGCAAAAACAAAGCAAAATAATATGATAGCGTGGCAGGGACTTGTTGGAAGGAGAGGGAGGTGGCTGGTGGGACTGGGAAGGGAATAGCAGACTGTAAACAATTATATAATGTATAAAATTGTCAATGAGTAAAATAATAATGAATGCATATGGAAATAATTGCTGGTGGTTTTCTGTGGATGTTAAGATGGTGATGTTTTGTTTGAGAACTTCTATACGTGAATAAGTATGCTTTTGAGATGAAAACCCCAGGGAAGAATTCTTATGTTCTAAAAAGTTCATTTGGGGAAGGTAAACATCAAAACTGAAAATTGCCCAGTTAACCTGTAGAGGGCACTCAAGACTTTTCCCATTCAGAGATTCAAGATAATGTGAGAATTTTATTTCTTTCAGTTAGGTACAAGAGCTTTAGCTTTTTAATGATGATTTTAATTTTGGGTCATTGATTATCACAAGGCTTTATTTTGAAATTAATTTATATGAACTGATTCTAGAACAATTATGATTATACATTGTAACAATTTCAGATTTTAAGCTAGGAATATATTTAAATGCATGCAACTGTAATTGATAACTAAACTAACTGTGACAAATGACCTGTTTGGTATATTTGAGGCTTAAGCTATAATATTTTCACTAATATCTTTTCACTAATATATTAAAAAGGTAAATCTATTGTATTTTAGCTATGTACAGAAAGCAATAAAAATCTACGTGCTGCCTGTGATCTGAAGCCATCTTTCATACCTCTCAGCTGTGATTATGCAGCCAATAGCAATTAGAAGTGTTAAATTAAAAACACATTATTATATCAAGGTAGAGTTAATGCCTGTTTTTGTTAACTTACTTTTACTAACCTATCAGCTCCTGACTTATTTTAGATATAAACTATTCAGTTTCATACCCCTTTTCACTCACTCTCAGATGACACATTAAAATCTACACCATCCAGTTTCTAAATATGGTGCTTTTCCATCTGCAGATCCTAAGTGTGTGATCTCTGGCCTGTAGTTTCCCAGATGTATTATTTATTACTAGTCTACTAGACTCATATAATATGAAAGTCTTACATGTTTGGACAAGTGGACTTTATTTTCCAGAAATAGAGATTTTCTTTGACAATGTTCAGCTGTCTTCAAATATCCTTTGCTATTGGGATCTCCTCTGGATCAGGTTATATAGACTTTGCAAATCAGAGGCTATGAGCTATTGTGATTCACAGACTATTATGAGATATCATACACTTTCTTGACTTTTGGTATCCATGGGAACAGAATTCTGGGGAGCTGACGCTGTCCAGTAGTTTGTATCTATAGCTTATCTGCACTCAATCCTTAGTGCTGGATTGGTGTCATAGAAGTTACTGTGTTAGACATGTTGGGAACATTAATATCTGTGTTTTTAAAATTCCACTGTGTCTGAAAAAGCCCCACTGTCTGATTATTATTGGTTTTTCTAGAATTGATTTTTCACTCCACATAATTTGGCAGTTAGGTTGATGGAACATGTGGCTTGCTGCCATTTTATTTATGTTGAAGGCTTTCTTTCTGATGACCATGAAATAGGAAGACAGTCAAATATAAATTTATTTCCAGAGCTGCTTGGTGTAGAATAGTTTGGAGATAGCAGTTGTGGAAGGGCATTGCTCTGTAGTTATTGCCTAGTCTTTGGCTGGGAAAGAAAAACAGGGATGATAATTTTTATTTTTCAGTGGGGGAAAATGAAAGTACAGACTTTCATGACCTTATTGGGAAGGCTGAATGCTTCCAAGTTTCTATCTGTGGAAACGGGGCCAATAATCTGTGCTACCTGACTCATAGGGAGGATAAAAAAGGTCATTTTGCAAAGTTACAGCTGCACAGTGCTTCTTAGAAGCAATCCATCATCAAAACACTTAGAAGGATTTCACAAGTATCACATATTTATAGGACTATTTCTCAACCTCAGTGATTTCTATTGCTTGGGGACATTCGATATCTAATGTTAGTTGTCACAACCTGGGATGGGATGCTAGCTAGTAATTAGAGGTCAGAGGTGCTGGTAAACAGGACAGTGGCCCATATATAAGAAAGACTTCTCCAGTACAATGCATCAGTGTTGAGAGACCTGGACCTTTAGCTATTGGATGCTGTGCTTGGCAGAATGGTTCATGCTAAGATCATTTGTACTGGTGATGTGAGGAGTGCATGGTGATACTAGGCTTGCTCAGAGGGAATAGAATTTGTAGATATGGAAGGTGCAACATTACACTGCAACAAAATCACAAATAGAAGTTCTTCCTTATTATCCAAAGGCTTTATCCCAGCCACAACTTGGCCTGTACAGTAAAATATGGTCATACATTCCTGAAGTGAGTGGCAGGGAAAAGAGACCATTGAGAACTCTGGATAATAAGCATGGAAAATCCTTTGCTTTTTGTTATAAAAGTTATTGGCCTGAAAGAGGTGTAGAGAGCTGCGTGTGCATGCTAACTCTGAGGAATTCTACTTACTCTGAACTCCTTCAATACCTATGCTAGTTAAAGTCCTGTCAATGTTAGGATGGAGAGGAAAGATCCAGAATGTAAAGAAGGAAGATATGAACTGGAGGACTGCTTGCCTTTGTCTTTTATGGGTTGGTTCTGGAGTGGGATGGGATGTTAGACCGTCTTTATAGGGTTCTGAGAAATCTATAAAATCTAGGAAACTCACACAATCCCATAGTAAAAAAAATAACCTCACAAAATTGGCATTAAATAGAAATAAACAATTTCTGAAAAAAGACATTTAAATAACTAAAAGGTACATGAAGACATGCTGGACATTATTTTCAGAGAAATGCAAATCAAATCCACATGAGCTATCACTTCACCCCAGTAGGTATGGTTATTTAAAAAAAATGAGAACACATATTGGCATGGTTGTGGAGAAAAAGGAGCCATGGTACACTGTTGGAAGCAGTATAAATTAGAATAGCCACTGTAGAAAACAATATGGAGGTTCCCCAAAATATTGTAAATAAAGTGTCTATGTGATTGAGCAATCATACTATGAAGGTATATATTTCAAGGAAAACAATATCACAGAGACGTCTGCATCCCCATGTTTGCAATATTATTTATAGTAATCAAGAAATAGAAATAACTTCAGGGTTCATCAACCAATGCATTGATAAATAATATCTGGTACATATTCAAAAGGCATAAAATATAGTCCTGTCATCTGCAGCAATATGAATAGAAAGGAAGATCATTGGGTTAAAGTGAAATGGACCAGGTACAGAAATACAAGAACTGCATGATCACAGTCTTGTAGAATCTAAAAAAGTGATTTCCTAGAATTTGAGAGACTATGGTGGTTATCAGAGGTCTGTGAGAGTAACATGTCTTCAGCGGACACTAAGTGACAGCTAAACTAAAGAAATAAATTCCAATGTCTTATTGCACAGTGTTCTCATTAGCTGTAACTATCAACGTGACACAACCTAGGGTTACATGAGAAGGAAGTCTCAACTGAGGGACTGTCCAGGTCAATACTGGCTTCTGGGCATGTTTGTGGGGGATTGTCTTAACTGTTAATTCATGTGGGAGGACCCTACCCCCTGTAGCTGGACTGTTCCCTGGGCTGTATGAGAAAGCTAGCCAATCACAAGTCTGTGAGTGAGCCAGCAAGCAGAGTTCCTTCATGGTTTTGCTTCAATTTCCTGCTTGAGTCCCTGCCCTAATTTGCCTTAACGATGGACTGTAACCTGTAAGCTGAAATAAACTTTTTCCTCCCTTATATCACTTCTGATCTGAGTGTTTTAGCACAGAAACTAGCATGTACACTTATCATTATAGATAATTCTAACGAAGGCTTGAAGAAAGAAATTTGAATGTTTTCACTATAAAAAATGGTAAATGTTTGAGGAGACAGATATGTGTAAACTGATTTAAACATTACACAATGTGTACATGTATTGGAATATCGCATGGCATCCATAAATATGCATGATTTTTATGTTTTATGCACCAGTAAAAATGATTTCAAGTTTAAAATGTTCTGAGGTATGAGTAGAAGCAAGTCTCGTAGAGAAAGCTTCTGGTTCTCCTCTTAGAGAACTGGCAGCAAGCTCTTTAAAGCCACAGAGTGCAAGAGACTACTCTGACTTTTCCTGAGTCTATGACCGTGAGGGGGTATTTCAGAGTGATTCTGGTTACAAGTTCCCTGAGAGAGACTATATGGTTCTATAGAAAGAGATCTCTAGAAGGATGACTCCTGCCAGGGATCAGACAAAGATCAGTGAAGTCTTAGTTACTTCGGAAGACTTATTTTTCATTTTGAAAAGAATCTTTTTGACTAGGATGCTTTTATAGAGCCTATAACTCAGTAGTCCAGTGAATTTTTTGAGGTATCCTATATGAATATTTAACTTTGAAACTTCAATGTATGGCCACTTCTTTCCATTTGCATGAGTATTTTTTGACTAAAAGTTGTTACCTTGCTTGTTGACACTTTATTAAGTGCTCCACTTAGTACATGTAGTAGATGTTTTAATTCTAAGGCAAAGAATGTACACCATCAAAAGCAATTCCAGAGGAGTTGTTAGGTAAAGAACATGCATAGCAGTCTGGAAATTCTGCTCCAAAAGAAAAGTCTAGAAATAAATAATACTGAGTAAATGTCTTACACCTATCCAAATTTTCTACCTTTCCTTTTGATCATATTTATATCCATCATTGATTAAGCAGCTTCCTCTATGGGTCAGATATAGAATTGGACAGTTTTCAGATGGACATGAGTACCTTGCAGAATCCTTATAAGAAGTACTTGGGAAGAAATTATCTCCATTCTAAAAATTAGGAAACCCGAAGCTTAGGAAAAGTAAACTGTATGGCCAGAAGCATACATTGTTCATTTATTTCCAAAATATTTCTTCCACCATACTGCCTAGTTATAGAAATGACTTACAATAGGAACATAATCTGACCTAACGTCTTTTACTTAACCTTGAAACCAAAAAGTTATTGTTTATAATGTATGCAAGCTCACTGAACCATGTGTTCCTCTTGTGACCTGGGCATTTGACCTTAGTCCCTCAGAACCCCACCTTGCCCTTCACCCAAGATAGTAAATAAATGTGGATATGCTTGATTAGCTTATCAAGGTGCTGTACGCAGCATGTGTTTCTCATTGACAGTGATGAGAAAATTGGAGCCTATCTGTAATCTGTGTGTGTGTGTGTGCGTGTGTGTTGTGTTGTGTTATGTGATATTTTGAACCTAGAGATCAAAGTGCATGATTCTCTAATGAGATAGGGGGTAGATCCTAGCTTCTGCTTCCACCAATTGGAGACTGCATCAATAAAAGTATGAGTTAAGGCCAGGTGTGGTGGCACACGCCTTTAATCCCAGCACTTGGGAGGCAGAGGCAGGCAGATCTCTGTGAGTTCAAAACCAGCCTGGTCTACATAGTGAGTTCCGGGACAGCTGGGGCTACAAGGAGACCCTGTCTCAAAAAGACAAAAAAAAAAAAAAAAAAAAAAAAAATATGAATTAAGCCTGGCTCGAGGGCAGTTTCAAGAGACATCTGAAGGAACAGGTGGTTTTCAGAGTTCAGGTCTACTCTTGGTCTTAAAACAAAAGCCAGGAGATTTCTTTATTCAGGTCTAACTAAATGTGGCTTAGAAACCTTGAACCTAGAATTATATTAATTAATTAAAAGTTCCAGCTCATACTTTTAGTTTCATATGATTGGAAGGATTACCCTGTACTCATAGGTTTATCCATATAAAAGGACTCATATTCAGCCCTTTGGAAGAAAAGCAGCAATTTCAACTTGCTTAACTCACTATGGCACAGTATATGAAACTATGGTGGAGAATAATATAGTATGGTATAGAATATTCTAGTACAGGACAGTGTATCATAGTATAGTACAGTACAGTATAGTATAGTATAGTATAGTACAGTACAGTGTATCATAGTATAGTACAGTACAGTATAGTATAGTATAGTATAGTATAGTATAGTATAGCATAGCATAGTATAGTATAGTACAGTACAGTGTATCATAGTATAGTATAGTACAGTACAGTATAGTATAGTATAGTATAGCATAGTATAGCATAGTATAGTATAGTACAGTACAGTGTATCATAGTATAGTACAGTACAGTATAGCCCTTGAATACTGTGCACTGTAGCATGCTCAGAAATAAATTCATCTCAACCAAGATTGCATGTTCAGGGATGATAGGTGATGGCAGACTAGTTTAAATGTATTGGTCTACATCTCACTTTGTACTGCTAAGCTATAATCTTGAATACAGTGAAGGATTTGGAGGCAATGCATAGGTTTTCAGTCCATTACTTCAGGAGAGAAAGCTGTCAAAACTTTTATGAGACAAACATTTATGAAATTCCAGTCACAGATTCTGTTCTCAAGATTTGCCACTTGACATTTATGACTTTGCTAAATTTTAGTCACCTCTCTTCTCAGCTACTTACTTTATGGCATGGAATGAATTATAATTGTTTTCCAGAGTTAGGAAGATTAAATTATTTAATATATATACATAAAAACCAAACACATTTATTGCCTGACTACTATGTCCAGACACATTGATAAGCTTTTTAGTACACATAAATTAATGAAAAATTTATACTGTCTTTATTTTGAAAGGGTTCACTATTATGTGTGTGTGTGTGTGTGTGTGTGTGTGTGTGTGTGTGTATGTGTGTTATGTGGTACCTGCATATGAGGGTGCATGAGCAAATGCATGCATGTGGAGGCCAGAGCAGGATGTCAGGTGTACTCCAACTTATTAGCTTGAAACAGAGACCCAGTGAACTGGAGGTTCATTATTTAGACAAGCTAGTTGACCAGCAAGCTCTATGGATCCACTTGTCTCTATCCTCTGGTGCTGGGGTTACAGGCATGTGCAGTCATGCCTGGGGTTTTTACATAGGTATTGGTGATTCAAACTCAGTTCCCCATGCTTTCAGGACAAGTATTCTTACCCACTGAGCAATCTCTTCAGTCCAGAGCTCACTAAAGAAATAAATGTACACGGTATGATGTAAGACATGCCAAAATAAAGGCAGTGTACAACTGTGACAAGAATGCTGAGGGGGGCATGTGGCATTCATCTATCAGAGAAAAATCCTAAGAGCAAGAAGTGCATCTGTCCTGGTTATACCCTAACATGGTCTTATGAAATTTCGTTTGAGTAAATGATGGAATCCTGGGGGTTGAGGAAGATGCATGGGAATAAAACTGCGCATTGCCTCTTTCCACTCCTCACATATCTCTGATTGCTCAAAATCAGGCAGTCAGGCTCTGGTCCTCACACTTCCTACAGCCTTTCTCCTGCTGAGACTATCAATGGACTTCACGTGCAATTAACTGATTCCCTGTCCTTTTTGGTTTTGGTTCTTGGAACTCACTGTATAGACTAGGCTGGCCTCGATCTTACAGAAATCCATCTGTCTCTGCTTCCCAAGTGCTGGGCTTAAAGGTGTATGCTACCAGCCATCCACCATACCTAGCCCCCACCCCTCTTTGAATCCACATGTCTGGTTTGTTTCGCTTCCTCTTAGAATTTTATCTCCAATTAAAAACTCTAATGTTCATTAGGAGATATCTCACTTCTCTTGGATGGTGCTTCCTCTCTTGATTTGAACTACTAATCCTGATCCTTAAGTCATATTTCCAAAATAGAATGCTCCTTTGAGATTTAGACTTAAAATTTCCACCAGTCCCCCTGTAATTTTCTAATAAAAATGTATGTGGCACACACAAATTTAAGAGGTTTGAAGTGGAGGTTACCATTTGTCCTGCAACATGACATCCCTGCTCCAGTGCCCTCCCGCACCTACTGGCAACCCTATTCTGCATCATTCACAGGACTTATCCTCAGTTCATTCTTTTTTCATACTTGCTGTGCAAGGTATTTAAAACTGTTTGGTTTTCTTTCCCGTTCTTTCACAATGGAAGATCACAGAAGTGCCCCCGCAATTAGGCAGGGTCATATGACTAATTTTTCAAGTGGACTGTAACCAAGACTGGCAGGTATCGCTTCTGACTCAAGCCAGGGTCTGAATTTCCATGTTCCACCTTCCTCCTGTTATGGCTCGAGATCTTGCTAATCAGGATGGTACTGCTTCAGATGACAGGAGGCCACTGACTGTCTCTGTGGAACAGACCCTGACCATTAACTCAGCATAGATGTTTATTTAGAGTAAACAGGATAGAAATTATCTCTGTGAGAATACACTGAGTTGCTGGTATTTATGACTTCAGCATGACTTAACTTCCCTACAGATTTATCAACTTCATTGAATAATAAAAATGTATTCCAGATGTTCAGATTTTCCTCTCTATTATCTTATTTCTGTTCATGATAGCCTCCGACCTGAGTTCACTAACTGCTCACATTTTGATACTTTCAAATCTATCTTCCACACATCTAATAGAATATTTAATTTAAAATACAAATAGGGCAATGCCATTCCTGGCTTAAAATCTTTTAATAGTTTTCTCATTACCTATAACAGAAATTTTTAAAGTTTATTTGCTGGAACAGTTAATTGATGTTCTGGAAAAAGATTTTTCTAAAAGACTAATGTTCTCCGTTCAAGAAGATTAGACAGCAAAGTATATCATCTTGGGGGTTTACAAGTGCACATCAGTCAGTTATTAAAATATCATGTGATAAGGAAATTAGTATAAGCTATTTTAAATAGTCCTTTCTCTTGACCATTTTTAGAAGAATGTCTTTTACCATTAGAACACTTGCAATAGTGTCCAACTCATTCTCTGGTCTACAGCGTGGTTGTAAGCAGCCTTGGCCATCCTTCCAGCTGCTTTTCCTTCCACTGTCTACAGCTGATACTTCACAAGCATTAAATGTGCATCTCCTGCCTTCAGCAGAACTGCTTGCTTCTCCAGAGTGCCATGACCCTACCCTCATACAAGTCCTCTTATTATTTCTTGTCCATCTTAAGACCGAATGCAGATGCTTACTACAAGACTGTGAATCAAGGCTTGCTATCAAAGCTGGATATTGCATACTGCCTTGGCATCTGCTGAAATCAGAAAAGGCTGAAGTAGCCTAATTGCAAGTTCTCCTGTCCACTCTGCTCCTGTGGTCCAGTCACCTCTGAATAAATAACCCTCCTTGTCATGGGATCAGATGCAGTCCCCACTTAGCCTTGAGTTGTGTTTCAGTTTCTGACCAGCATGCAGTATTATTCAAACAAATCAATCATAAATATTCTGTGGCTACCCAAGGGTTCCTACCTCTTTATACTACAAGGCCTGGCTCCCAGAGTCCCTGGTTGTTCACCCCTTTCCTGGGAGCAGCTGTTACATGGACTGGCATGGTATGTGATATCTTCCCCTCATGCTCAACCTTAGGCTATGAGAAAAGTGAGGAAATAGGTGTACGGAGCTCATTTTGCCACTTTCAGGTGTCACATATTCAGCCGTCCCAAACAACTTTTGGGCAAGAATCCTCTTATCAGCAACCCAAACTGAGATTTTTCTAAATGCCTTGCCTCATAACCCCTCTGATCTAGAAATACCATGCACCTGTTCTGCCAGATGACTGCAGTTTCCTTTCTGGAAATCTTTTGTACTGGTCTCTTTTAGATTGCACTCTTTTTTATTTGTTCTTTGAGAATGGCATGCACTATTATTTTGATCGTTTACAGACTCCCCTCTCTTTCACTAAATTTTCCCCTCCCCCCTTCTTGGGAAACCCGTGTCCATGCCCACCGAGGCACCAGGGCTGACAAACCGACATAAGACAGTATTTATATTTTTCATAGGTTATATGGCATTTGGGAGGGGGTGACTTACAAAAACATGGATTCTTATAGGCTTTTCCTTTTCCACATTTGAAATGCACTCGCCACCCACCTCCTGCCCTGGTCTCCCTTGTTCCCAGTTTGCCTGTGCTCAACAAGTCAGCGGCTCCACCCCTTTTTCCCAGTGTGCTCGCCTGCGCTGGCCCAGGATCAACTCCAGCTTTTTGGAGGAATTTCTGTGTTACACCGCCCCCCTTATCTACACCCCCATCTTACTATCCCTCTCCCAATTTCATGTACTTTATTTTTATTGTTTTTTTTTTAAAAGTCCTTATATCAGGTCTAAAGAAAACTGTCTTCCAGCAGCTATCAGTTGCCAGTAGAACTCAGCTAGGGCCCGGGTTTCTGGGCCATTTCCCAGTCTACACTTGAGCTTCAGCAGGTCTTGTGCATGCTGTTTTGTTGATGTCAGAGACCATGTCTTACTCAGCCAGTGTCCTGTGCGTTGTTGTCACAATGCTACTTATAAATCTGAAGAAATGCCAAACCATGTGCACTATTGAGTACTTTTGAAAGGGACCATGTGGAAGACAGAGCAGAAAGATTGAAAGAGCCAGGGTCGGTGCACGAACATAAGGAAACGCAGGGTTTCAGGCCTCTGGGAACTTGCTCATATGGTCTTGTAACAATGGTGACAGCATGCACAAGACCTGTGCTGACTCAGACAGACAAAAACTCAATATAGAACTGGGGAAATGGGCAACAGGCCCTACCCCTAGCCAAGGAACTATTGATAACTGATTACTGTGGGGTGAGGGACAGTAGATCTTTTTAAGGGAGTGACTAGATAGGCTGACTAGACTCTAGTGGATAAATTTGCACTGAGGAACATCTTGGTACAAATGCTTGACCAGATAGGACTTAGCATATATGATAGAATGCATGAAATCTGGTGGGGGGGCTGTGGGAGGCATGGATGGGGAGGGGGTCTAAATTTGATTAAGATCTATTATATGAAATGCACAAAACTCAATAAAAATAATTCGAGATTCTGTAAGGCAGCATCATCTTCCTTCTACAGATGAGAAATTAGCCTCTAATTAGACCACTTTCTTGTATAAACACACAACATGTCAGGAAGCACAGCTAGATCTTGAACTTGGTCCGTTTGTTCACAATGTCATCTTATATGCAGACAGAGGTACTGTGTGATGTATGATGTACCAAAGGCTCTGGTTATGCAAAGGTGAAACTCAGACAACTGGGGCTTTTATTGTTCCACAAGTAGGTAAGTAGGATCTAAGATGGGGCAAAAGTGGTACTCTGTGCCTCACACTCTGAAGAGATCTACAGACAGGAGGAATTACATGTCTGCTCCTGGATGTACTGAAGGACAAGGAACACTGTCATTTCAAACACTGTTTTAAGCCCAGCTCCCCCGCAGAAGAGTAGACAAAAGAAGAAAAAAAGAGGGGTCGTGAAGGGATAGGAAGTAAAGAGGAAGAGCCTGAGAAAATAGTGTACCAGCGGAGAGGATAGTGTGTTTATTTGGGTTTTTGTTTTTAATTGCAAACTTTTTAGACATGATCTCTCTGTGTGGCTTACCTAGGCTTGAACTCCTGGTTCTGTCTCCTGAATAGCTGGGAATACAGGTATGTGCCACTAGCCCAGCTAGCATGGAGAATCTTGAGCTTTCCTCTTCACCTCTTTGAGGCCAGAAGAGGAAAAATCACTTCAAATTTGAGAATAACTGCAAGACACTTAGCACCTTGTTCCCACAGTGAAAGTTTCCTTAGGCAAACAATTGTGGATGTGTCTTTGAGTGTGAGATTGCTATCATTGGGTAGAAAGAAAGAGGGTAGAGGGGAGTGACCAGTTTTCTGTTGTTTTGGTAAGGTTAGGTGCCTATTGCTTAAGTTGACTGACTATCTAAGAGGGCTACCTGTAAACTGTAAGGTACCAGGAGAAAGAGGTGTGGTGATCCTCAAAGTCAGGATCTGTATATGTTTGTGATATTCTCAAGGCCAGTGTGTGTGTGTGTGTGTGTGTCTGTGTGTGTGTGTGTGTCTGTGTGTGTGTCTGTGTGTGTGTGTGTGTGTGTGTGTGTGTGTCTGTGTCTGTAGGAGGGTGATAACTGGTGGTGATAATTGTTTGTCTCCACATCAGGAACCTATTTAGTGAGGTGCCCCACCCCACCCCCAACTTACATATTAAAGAGAAAGGCAGTGTTTAGGTAACTGCCTTGCAGAAGATAACTGGCCAGGTTGGGTGAGTTGGAAAAGCATTGGTAATTGACATGAGATTGTCCTCCTAAATAAATATTCTTCCTCCCAATTGTCCACAGAGAAAGGCAGGGAGACAGAGCAGACCTGATCCCTTCCCTTCCTACTGCAATTCCTTGAACTATCAGGTGGGGAGGGGTAGTGGATTGGGATAGAGTAGAAATTTATATTCACTGGAGATTTTTGACAGTGACAGAAGTGGTCAGATAGTTATAGAATGGCTAGAGAGCCTCAAAGATGGGAAAGAGATTCAGTAACACACTAGTGGCTGGGAGATGAGACAGAATGCCCTACTTCTGTCCTCTGAGCTCTGACTGTAAAGTAGGCATCTAAGTTGACTGTTAGCCTCAATTGCTCTATAAAAGTGAATTTAATTTGGCTAGTGGAATGTGGAAGAAAGTTTTGTCTAGTTCTTATGTAAATGCTTGAGATCTTCACATCTACTAATTGCAATTGATTAATAAGTAGCTTGTTGTCCCTAGGATGTGAACCTTAAGAATTTAGAGGCAACTGTTATACTTGGAATTTAATTTAGCCTCATTTAGTCATTATTCTGTATGTAGCCCAAAGCTTCCCATGATATCTTTCTTGTCTTTAATATCCTTAATCTAAAGATGAGTTACTGATTCCGTTACCAAATTCTAAGTAGGCATTTTTGCTGAATTTGAATGTAAGACTGTTTCTGAGTGTCAGTGTCTGTCTATCTTTCTCTTTTTTCTTCTTTCTCATAGGAAATCAGTCTTGGGAAAGTTAGAAAATTGAAGAAAAGCATCTTTATGTCTATATTCATATTCAATTTATCACTGTTTCTTTGCAGTATGAAATAAAGAAAAGCAAGGAAAGCTGAAATGATAACAATCACACCTTTGTACATGTTTGTGCTGTTTACTGTTCTGAAATTGTGAGAAATGGGCATTTTTCTCATTGTCATCTTATGGCTGGTGATGTCTCCACTCCTGACGTCTTCAGAGCATCTATTTTCATGGGCATAGGAGGGTCTACATCAGCTGCACACAGCTTCTGAGTAAGTGAAATGTTTGTGAATCACAAGGGAATTTGGAAACTAACACTCACATTTTGCCAAGTGGAAACCAAGGCCCAGGGAAATGAACAGACTTGGCTGAATTCACATTGTTAAGCAGAGGAATTGCAAGTTTGAAATTAAAAAAGGTTGAATGAGGATATGGATAAATTTGTCTAAAGGCCTAATATTTGTTGTAACAACATACCGGTATAACTTGATAATTATTTTGTGTAAATGAGTGTGTGTATTCATGTGTGCATGTGTGTAAATAGAAAAGAAAGATAGGCGAAGAAGTAATTGTTACAAATGTGGTCCAGACAAAACAAGAATAATTTAATAAAATGAGTCCAACCTTCATTCCACTGAAAGGGAAAACTGAACTCAGAAGTGCTATGATTTATACAAGGTCACCCTTGTCAGTGGCATTACAAGATAAAAATCCCTCCCCAGGCCTATCTTCTCCTTTCTCTAAGCTAATTGCTTATATTCATTCTTTACTGTCTTTGAGAAAAAATATTAATAGCTTTCAAATGGTAATAGAATTTATGGTAGATGTTGTGACACATAACTGTAATCCCAACACTCAGAAGGTTGAAGCAGGAGGATTATAAATACAAGGCTAGCCCAGGTTACATAATGAGAACCAGTCTGAAAACCAGCTAGTCAACTTACCAACCAACCAACCAACCAACCAACCAACCAACCAACCAAATAAGCAGTATTTATTTCACTAAATGAGATCAACTTAAACATGTACTCCTGAGACAGGGTCTCTCTCTCTCTCTCTCTCTCTCTCTCTCTCTCTCTCTCTCTCTCTCCCCGCCCCTCTCTGGGGTATTTGAGGATTAAACCCAGGGCAACTCTCAAAACTATTAGCTTTTATTTTATGTGTATGAGTGTATTGTCTACATGCATGTAAGTGCACACATGTTGTGCAATGCCTGAGGAGGTCAGAAGAAGGTATTGGAGTCCCTGGAACTGGAGTTACAGATGGTTGTTAGCTGCCATGTGGGTGCTGGAAATTGAACTTGGGTCCTCTGCAAGAGCAGCCAGTGCTCTTTACTGCTGAGTCATCTCTTTAGTCCCAACTACTACCTTTATAAGAACCTAGATAAGGGTCTGAAGCAATGTATGATTGTGATAAGAAAAGTAAATTGAAATATATGTTTGAGTACAATACCTAGAACCACATCACAGTCTATGGTGCTGGGAGATAGGGCCTGGTTTCTTGAGAGACTTAAAGGAGGACTCTGAATTGTCCTAGAGCAAAATGTCACAGATCTCTTTTGCCACGATTGCATTATAGCTGGATGAACTTTTTCTGTCATGATGGGCTATCTGGTGTACCACATAATGTTGAACAGTATCATGGTCTCTACCCACCAGAAGCCAGTAAACTAATTCCTCTCCAGCTGTAAAAACCATAAATGTCTCCAGATGTTGCCTCTGTCTCCTAGGAAGCAATGTTGTCCCCAATAGAGTATCAGGCCAGAACTCACTGGATGGTGGGCAGTAAATAATACCAACCAGGTTTACAGCTAGAAGGGAAAAATGAACACGGCAGTCTTTGATACCCTTCAACCAGAGAATTTTTACACATTAACTCCTATCTAGGTTGCATACATCCAAGCTGGGACTGATCCCCAATACGGCACCTGATTCTCAGTAGTCACATTGGGCTTGAAGCTTCTTCTGCCAGAGCACAGCCTACCTTTCCACTGTCCTGCCATAACCCCATCCAACAACTTAATTCACCGTGAGTGTTCTAGTTAGGAAAAGAACCTTACTACATGTAAGAGACTATGAGATAGAAAGTGGTTGCTCTGTGCTTGCTTTGCTCCAGCTTCAAATAACTACAATTTTTGTGGAAAGAGCAATTGTTTAGGGGATGACACAGCCAACATATCAAAGGAGCATGGAGCACCCTCTTGGAGCAGAGACACTTTCTTACTCTAGATCTCTTACCTCCACCTAACACAAAGTTTATTTGTTCTGACAACTTAATCTGTGTCCCACCTAGTGCACATGGAAGTCCCACAAGATGGTCACTGGGGAGATGAAGGATGGAGACACAGTGGGCAATACAGAGGGTTGCTGTACAGGATGGCAAGGGGATTCCAGGGAAGCCCAGCATTTACTTGGTTTAACTTTTCCTGCACCTGAATCCATTGACTCATTTCTGGTAGCAGGCTAATTACCAAGAATTCCCTTTTGTGCACAGGTAGATGTCTCCATGGAGAGATGAGAGAAGGGCAGTGAAATCATTCCTTTTCTGAGAAATTGAGAGTACCGATTCCTTAGGGCTTCCTTTCGTAGACAGAGTTGGCTATAAATCATTTCCTGAGCCTCTAATTTTCTGTCAGTGCCTAGGGTGGTGTGCTGGAAAACAGCAAAAGGCAAATTGTTTGGTAAACAGCAAGATCTCTGGAGGAGGTAATACTTGGAATGAGCTATGAGTGTCAGATAATAATAATGACAATACATGTTAATTATTTAGCACATGGCATAGGCCAGAAATATTGAGATAAGCGGAGGAGAACTTAAAAGACATCTCAGGTAAGAGCTAATGAGGCTTGGAAGAATGTATTCAGAATACATATGTGCATGGTGCAGATGTCAAGGTCGACTGTAAAAGGACTTTGTGCAACAGTAAGAATGAGAAATGCTATACACAGCTTTGGAGTTCAGGCTACAACCATTTGTAGAACCACACCCAGTGCCACAACATCTCAGAAAACATTTTCTTAGTCTAAAAAGCAATAGAAACTGAAACCAGCAGCACATGGAACCAAGAAATTGTGAAATACAAGAGAAACCAGATTGTTCCACAACTGAAAAATCTTTTTAACTATTTCATCATGGGAGATATCAAGACCACAGAGCAAGCACAAATGGCGTTTCACGGAGGTGTCTCCCTCTGCTGCGTGGTGCTGTTCTGCTGAAGAATAAAAGATAAAAGAAGAAAATGTTTTTGGAGATGGGAGTTACTGTTGAGATGTATTTCTACTCTCAACCTTCTGCTGTTCTCCTAACAGTAGGCCTCTCTAGTGGTGGTAAAATTAGAGACTCAGTTTGGAACCAGATAGTGGACCTTAAATGGTTGAATTTATCCTATGGACAACGAGAAGCCATTGAGGCTTTTGAAACCAGTGGGAAGCATAATGAGAGTGTCTTTATAGAGAAATAAAACTGGCTGCAGTGCTTAGAATAGATAGGTAGAGCGCAGAACTGGAGGAAGAGATGCTAGTTAAGAGCTTTGTTTGCAATAATTCACCCCTATCTTTTAATTTGAGGGCTATTAGGAGCACTCTGCTACCTAGGCAAGCAATAATACATTTTCTAGCAGAGATTAGCTCATGGGGATTCACTTGCGTGCACACTGCAAAGATCTGGGCCTTGGAAAAATTGCTGCATATACAGACAGATTTGGGTGAGAGAGGAAGGTGGGCACATTCCAGGTAAAGAGATGGCATTATAAGTCCCAAAAGCATCAAAATGGAGTCTATGGGACACCCAGGGGTAGTATGAGGACACTGAATGTGGGGGTGGAGAATGCTATAGTTACATTTGCTTGTGACATACTTTACCTACTGTGTCAATCAGGGTCCTGGCAAGAAGCAGATGGTTCACTCAGCATAAGCAAATTGAGGAGTTACTCAAAGGGCAATTTCCAACCATAAGGACAGGGCTAAGGGAACGAAAGAGAGAGAGAGGGACAGCTAAGCATCCCAGGGAGCAAGCAACAGCTAGGGAGTAGTTTGCCCACCCCCTGTAGGCTCTAAAGGTCAAGTTGAGAGAGCAGGTTACCTGTGCCCAGACTCCAGAGGGCTAAGCCGCAGGAGCAAGTTGACAGGAAGGAGACTGCTAGTGAACAGGATGAACTCAGTCCCTGCCAGTGATGAAGGGCAGGGACAAATCACCAGACCTCACTTTCCCACCCATTTTTTGATATACCATCCATAACACACACTGGTAAAAGCAACCAAAGGTCAGAGAGTAAGCACGTCCATGAACACATCCCACGTAAGTTATCCTCCCTAACACCGAGCAGGGCAGAAGGAGGGAAATAAGGAGAGGGGCCACAGAAAGACTTCTGATGTGTATCTCGCTGGTGTTTCAATAGTTAAAACCCAGTACTGGAGGAAACAATCCAGAAAATACTGCCCCCATAATCTCTCTTTTAAATTTAAAATTATTCTAGAAATATTGAAATCCAACTAATCCAAATGAAGTGGTAGCAGACAAATAACTGGATGAATGTTGGTGATTAAGTAGGAGCGTATAGTAAAGGATTGATCAACAAATGAAGACACAGGCTACTTTTAGCAACATAGCCTGAGGTTCACCATTCCTGAGATACTGAGTTTCTACGACTCATTTAGCAAGAAATTCTTTAAGCTGCATTGGAGATGAAACAGGAAAAAGTGCTTTGTCGTGCTTTTTACTTCTTTTTTCTTTATTGATTCTGGGTCGGAGAGAGCCTCCAGATGGGGATTAGAGGCTAGAGAGGAACACCTTTTCATACAGTAATTTACTAGGCCCTCTTCTCTTTCCCTATTGATTGTCCTATTGCTTTTGTTTACTTGGTACATCAAGACCATGTTCTTACCACACACCAGCATCTCGATATTACTTTCAAATTTCCTATTGCCATGGAATATGCTGATTCCTCGTTTTTTTCCTTCTATTTTTAGCCTGTTCTGATGTATTCTTTGGGATTCTCATTTTTCCTTGTCTTTACTTTCTCATTTTTTTTCTATTCTGCTTTAAGAAAATAAAATTTAAACAGTCTTTAAATGAATTTTTTTGCTCAGCTTCTAAGTATTGCTTTTAACTTGGATTTTCTTGTTTTAGCTTTTATCTTTTACCCTCTAACTTTTATGCTTCAAGCCTTTTATCTCCCTGGTTCTAGCCCTTTCATGTTTTTTTATTTATACTGGTTTTATCTTCAATCTTTTATCCCTACTTTCATGTTTTGCTTGTAAATCTCATTGGATTTAATTTTTCTTTTCCTTTCCTTTTCTCTTTTATTTCTTAGGTCTTATTGTTTGTTGACTAAAATTTTGTTTTGATTTTCCTCAATTTAGTTTTCTTCTCTGCCTTTAGCAGTTCATTATGACATTTTTTTCTCTGTCCTCTTCTTTAATGCTCATTCTTTGTTACTTCTTTTAGATTACCTTAATTTTTAAAGTCGGCTTTTGTGATTAAAAGAAGGCAAGAAGTTTGTAGTCATAAAGCAACCTACGAATTCAACACGACACTTTTAAAGTTTTCTTCTTTCTGTGTTTTACTAGCCCCTAATGAGCTTCTCAGTGCAATGAAAGATAATCAATCTCCTTTAAATTCTCACATCAAAATTCTGAAAAAACTTCCTGGCCATGCTACCTTCTCCTAGTCCCTCTTTTATTGGTTGCTTTTCTGGTGTGAAACTTGCACTGTGTAATTTTAGACCACCTCAGTGGTGCGATGCATTCATCGCACTGGGTGAGAGGTAAGCTAACCTCTCCTCCCTTGATCTCAAGACTTTCGCTGAGATGTCTAGTTCAGGAGACAGTCTCTTCTGTCCTTCCCTGTGTGTCTGGGAAGCTAGCTGCAATCACTGCTCATGCCTCTTGCCCCTGTCACTGTACATGCTTTCATGATCTTCCAGTGCTGGGCCTACAGGGGAGAGCCACCAAACTCAGGTTGGAAATTGGTCCTGTTTTCTTTTTAATGTTATGATAGGTACTTCATCATCGTGAAACTAAAATGAGATTAGAGAACACAGAAAAGTAAGATAGATTGATTTTCAGTTCTGGCAGGTACCCTTTCCATCCAGTCACCACCACACACAAAGCTTATCTAATCTGTAATTAATGTCATAGAATACGGTATTCTATGATATGTGATATTTGGCACAGTGGTTCAGAAGATAGGCTCTGGAGGAAGACTGGGTTGAAATTCTAGCTACAACACTCTTAGGTTGTGACACTATAAACAAGTTACTTCAAGTCTTTTTTCCTCTATTTCTTTATTTCTAAAGTAGGTAAAAAAATTGATTCATATAAAAGGTGTTTGCCACTCTACCTAGGACACTGTAATTTCTCAATGAAAAGCACCATAGTATTTAACAGTTCAAAGGTTTTCATCTCCATGAAAAATTCTTATTGAGCCTCATGAATGTGTATGTGTCTGCATATATGCATGCACGCATGCATACACCCCCCCCCCACACACTCACACATCCTCTTGGTTCAGCCTGGTGCTTCAGTTCCCCTCGTCTACAGCATCCTGTACAAAACTCTACATAACATTTCCCACATACTAGCACCATGTTTTTTTACAACGGTTCCTTTCCTGTGAGCTAATGAGCATCTTGAGGTCAAGAGGTCAAGAGCTGTGTGTTTACCACACATAACATTTCACAGAATAGTTGGACAGAGTGTATGCATAATAAGTATTTATAAAAATGAATTCCAAAGACTTTTCAATAACTATGTCTTAGGTATAATGAAGGAAAAATTCTTTCACTTCCTCAGCAACAGACAGGTACTTTTCTAAGCTCTGGCTGCCCTGGTACATTATTTTGAGCAAGTAGGTGAGATACTAGATGAACTGCTCCATGATCAAAGCTGTGGCTGGATTAATGGATGATTATGCAAAAGATAAACTTCCTAGAACCTTCTAAGACGATCTTATCGATTATAAACTCATCATTTACTTGAATAATACATTAAAATTCCATGTGAGAATCTCAATAACAGTCCAGAAATGTGGGCAGATTCTGAAATACTGCCATCAGAAATTTGAATCCTATCTCACTTCTCTCTTTGCTACACCGTGGTCCTTCTCCCTCCTTTATAGTCGAATTTCAAGAGCTGTCCATCGTTCTTGTCTCCATGTACTCGTTACCCATTCCCACTGCCCTAGTCTGACATATACCAACTTGACTATGCCCCTTGATCTGCTTCAGTCACTTTTCAGTTCTCATTTTATCTGACTTGCAGCAGCATCTGACCCTATTGTCCTCGATTCTTCTCCTGTCCCTATTTGCTCCTAGTCATCCCACTGTTTATAGAAGTTTTCTCACAATATTTTGGAGTCATCCTCTTCTTCTAAGCTTGGGTTCTGAGACTTCTTCTCACTAAGTTTACATTTTCTTGCTGAGAAAAATATCTATGGCTATAGTGTCCCCCATTTCTCCTTCCCTGTGAATCTTAGCTTAGACTCCCCTTCTATATTCTAGACCTACAGTCTCAGTGTTCATTTGACAACTCCAGTGGGTGACTTGATGCCATCAGGAATTCAATGCCTTTAACATGACCTCTTTTTTAAAAAAATTTATTTATTTATTTTTATTTTATGTGGGTGAGTGTTATGCCTGCATGTGTGTAAGTGAACCCATGTTGTGCCCATGGAGGACAGAAGAGAGTGTTGCTGGATCCCCTAGAACTGGAGTTACAGACAGTTGTTACCTGCCATGTGGGTGCTGGGAATCGAACCCAGGTATTCTTAAGAACAGTCAGTGCTCTTAACCACTGAACCATCTCTCCAGCCCTTAACATGACCTCTTAATTATCCATCAAAACATATTGTCCTCAGAGTAACACTGATCTGCAACTTGAGACTCATCTTTGATATCTTATCCCTGATCTCCCATGTTCCAGGTGTCATCATTTTCTGAAGTATCTTTTGAATCAGTGCAGACTTCTCCATGAACACTGTTATTATTTCCATCATGTTTAGCTGGAGCTATTGCAATATTTTCTGAACTGGCCTCAAATACTTCCACTGTCTCCTTTACATGGTTTTCCACAATGGCATCCAGATGCCTGACTTCCATGTGGACATCTGTTTGTGTCACCCTCTGGACACAGACCATGACCTCCTGCACAACCCATGAGGCACCATGTGGACTGCTTCCTCTCCACTCCAGCCTCCTCTCCAGCAGGCCCCCCTCACTGTGATGCCAATGAGTCTGCCTTCATCCTCTTGGGCATTCACATTTTCTGTTTTAGAATATGTTCTATTTCAACTGGAATCAGGATTTTTGTTTACTTCTCATCAGTTATTTTACTATCAGTCCATAGACTGATGTACTCATTGGCAAGTCTTTACTAAATCCCTACAAGAAATTTAATTTATGACTAACACAAAAACATAGCATTAGCTCTTGATCTCTTTTTTGTTGCTTCGTTTTAGCCTTGTGGACACAAAGAACTATGCAATGTACCATGTTTTCTTGTCACAGTTTCTTGAGAGGCTGCTCTGACTTTGGCTCCAAACTAATTGGGTTTGCACTGGAACTCCAGATTTATGTGATCACTGCTAAGTTACTCAACAGTTCTTCAACTGAATGTTCTTATTTATAAACGAAAATAATGGTAATACTTATTCTCACAGGGTTGTTGAGAAAATACAATGAATTAACATGCATAAAGCTTTTAGAATAGTGCCTGGTACATAGTAGGTCTTCAATAAAAAATTGAGATTATTATTATTTCATCTGATCACAGCTTGCATTGCCTGGGTATATCGAAAGTAGCTTCTGAGTTGCAATTACATAGATTCTTGACTCAAGGCTCCATTATACTCTGCATATAATAACATACAGTATCTGAAGAGCATTTTGAGTATTCAAATATAGACTCTAAGGAAATATAGTAAACTGTCCATTGCAATGATGGGTCTTATGCACTAAAAAAGGAGGGATGTTATTTGTAGGAATAATGGTAATGGTATGATTTGCTTCATAGAGCTGTGTAATCAAATTTATCACAGAACATATCTTTGAAGCAAGGTTTTGTCTGTATTGCTACCTCCATGGGCACATTGTTAAATCCTATCATTAGAACCTAGGATTAGGTGCACCTTATGTCATTAATGCAGGAAGGGCTTTCTATTTTGTTGCATGAAATTATACATTAGGAGGTTGGGTTCCAATTTTATTTTTAAAACCAAATATACGGAAAACATTAATTCTGAACTGTAGCACTCCTGAAATCAGTAGCTTAAAACGTATTGGCAAAGAAGCAGTTTATTTCTCAGTCCCCCAAATAATCTTTTAACTCACTGTATTCTTTGTATTTCAGAAATAATCTTTCTTATCCCACATCACAGAAGTCTCCATAGCTATAGACTGCACTAGTAGAATAACAAACGGATCCTCAAGCTTATACTTCATCTGTTCAGTTTTAAAAAGACGCTCTCCTGCAGAGACTAGAAAGAGTGAGTCCCTTTGTTGTAGCTCATGTAATTATAGTTGGACATTTTAGGTGGTCCCTCCCCTCATGCTGGTCAGTGTATTGGGCTTTTAGAGTAAAACAAAATAGAAATTCCTTTTTACTTCATATCTGAGACAGAAGGCACACAGGGAGAAATACGTATTACTATTTGTTTTAAAAAGGAATCACCATCTGTTTTGTGTAGAGAATAATATTTAGGCTTCTTACTGTGACAAGCATTTTCACATTAGAGTCTTTTGTCTATAAAAGACCCTCAGGTTTTCATTAAACAAGAATGCAAAGGTTTGGATACTAACAAAAAAGCAGAATTTGAATAAAGGCACATTTTTGTCTGAAAATTTAATATGCTGAAGTTGGAATCAAGAACCAGCTTTACAGAAAATAGTGTTAAAAATAAAGTAAATAAGAAGGGCTCAAAAATCTTTACCCTCCACAAATCCCCTAAGGGTTGAACTTACTAGCTTCACTCTATATGCATTTATATAATGACCCTGAACTGTGACTTTATTTTACAGATTTTTTTCAACTTATTTCTTCACTTTGGGCTACACAATGTCCTCTTCAACATAAGAAGCAATCTCTAAAATTATTTAGGCACTTTGGGAAACTGATTTAACTTTTAGGCCAGTCAAGTGCCATTTAGATTAAATGGCCTAATGTATGTACAGGCACTTTGCAAAGTACTAAGAGCTCTACAAATGCCAGAGAGGCAATTAAATAAATAGGAGAAGAGTTGTGGTTTTTCTAAATACTACCTTTACCTGCAACTACTGAGCAACAACTCTCTAGATGCAAGCACAAATCTTCCTCTTGCAAGTTCCTGCTAAGGAAAGCACTTCAGGCCTCAGTGATGCTTGGTTCCATCAAAATTTGAAATCTCAGCAAGAGCTGTGACTTCAGCCTGTAGCCGTAAGAGCTAGCATGATAAATTAAAAAAGAATTATTGAAGTTTTGTAATTTTCATACAGTATAATTTGATGGTATTTAGATCCTATCCCCTATTCGCAGACCCCCCATTAAACCCTGCCTAATTTAATGTACTCCCCCTCTTCTGCAATGATTCCTGAGCCTTGGGAGGCAGACATTTGAAAGGAGTGTCCTATTTAGGGATAAGCACTCTGCAGCTTCTTGTTCTCTGCACGGTGACCAGTTGTGGGTTTCTGTGTTAATCACCGTCTGCTGCATAAGGAAACTTCTCTGATTAGAGTTGTGAGATGCATATATCTTATGTGTAGAAGTTGCATTGAAGATGTGTCACTTAGGCTTTAGTGTCTCCCAGACACTTGTTTTCTGTATTTGATCAATTCTGTAACTCTGAAATGGTCTCCATCTGCTGCAAAAAGAAGCATCTTTGATGAGTGGTGAGGGGTACACTTGTCTGTAAATCTGAGGATGAATATTTAGAATACAATAAGAAATCATGTTGGTCTAGGAATGTGGAGAATAAGTAGGTTTTTCTCTAGGATCTATGACCTTTCCAGTCAGAAGCCATCTCACTTTCATGCCTCAATGCAATTGATTTCTTCTGGTTCTCACAACAGTTTTGAGTCCCAAAAATCTCTAATGTAACTCAGTTTTTGTCATATTATTTGTGAAAAATAACCAAAAGTTTCCAGGTTACTGAGAACCACCATTCTTTTTTTAAAATAGTTTTAACACTTATTCGTTTATTTATTTTTTGTTTTGTTCTGTTTTTTTTCTTTGATTTTTACAAAAACTTTATTGAAAATTTCATAGATGCATACAAGGTGTTTTGATCAAATCCATGCCCACTCCCTCCCCTCCAACATTGACCCTCTGAAGAGGTAACCCTAAAATCTTTTAAGGATTAGATACAAGCTCCCAAATACTTTTGACATTTTTGGCCTTGGAACAGAGTATGTTGCTAACAGGCCCAAGGACATTTTGACTTTTAGCCAAGAAACTGGCTACATTTCTTTGGGGTTTTTTCACCCTAACTGCCTAGCCAATTCCTACCTCCTATTCTTATCATGCCATCCTCTGAAGGGGTTACCCAAATTGCCAATAGGGAATAGGGATGCAGACTTCTCTGGCTTCTTCCATGATGAACAGGCCATAGGGTGAGGCAATTGGAGTACCCCTTCAGTGGGTCTAGCTAAAAGACTCCCAAATTTCATAACTCTTGTCTCTAATGGGAGAAGAAAGTCCTTGAACCATGATTAGGAGATGTGAAGGAGAAGTAATGGCAAGAATAATTAGCATTACAAGTTCTAGACAGGGAACTAGAAAAAAGTCAGAATGGCAATTTTTGAATGGTGATTCTCAAATGTTCTCATATGAACATTTGAGAATCACCATTCTTAAGCTATTTTATTTAGGATACAAGAAACTTTGGTTACAAATAATATTATGGTTATTGTTTCAAGAGTGGTTATTGGCAAGTTTGATTTTTTAAAATTACTTCCAGGGGCACCCAAACAAACTGTATATCACCCACAAACTGTGAAAAAAAATCTCTGAGATTATATTTAAATTTCAGTCCTTTCAAATTGTGCTTGCATTACTTTTATATTAGTGTTCACTGACATTAGTAGTGTTATGATGGGAGGGACTGTGCCTCCTCTTCATATACTGAAGTCTTAATAACAGAATGTGACCATATTTGGATATAGAGACCTTGCCAAGGTAATTAAGTTCAAATGAAATAATCAGCCTTGACTCTAATCCAATATGACCACAGTAAGAAGAGGAAATTTGCAAACATATATATGTAGATAAGTTTCTTCTTCCATTGGAGAACTCAAACTGGTACTGAACTAGAAGTTTCCTTCCTGATGGAGAGCTTTCATAGTGCCAGAATGTGCTATGTAGGCTCCTGAGGAGAAAAACCATCAGTAGTTTACTCAGCTGAGATTCTGGTTTGCTACAATAACAACTGGCCTGGCAATATCTTCCCACTGGTGTGATAGTGTCATGAATGTTATGGGAGTAACCAAGAATTTTTAAAACCTGAATTTAAGATTTGTTCCAGAGGAGGAAACTCAAGACTGCTACCATAAACCTGATGAGGAACTTGTGGCTGGGGAGATAAAAAACCCCAGGGGAGAGCATACTACTATTGGGCTAAATGGACGTAATATCAAACGGACTTCCAAATACTTTTCCTTATAAGATAGGTTATTACAACTCTCTGTTCTCATCAGAGAAGCTGCTATTTGAGGCACGAAGCATTTAAATGTTTTATTTATTATTTTTATTTTATGTGTTTGAGTGTATTGCCTGCATGGATGCAAGTGTACTTGTGTTGTACAATGCCCACAGAGGTCAGAAGAGGGTGTCAGATCCTCTGGAACTGGAGTTAGGATGGTTGTTAGCTACCATGTGGGTGCTGGGAATTGAACCTGGGTCCTCTGCAAGAGCAAACAGAGCTCTTAACTGCTGAGCCATATCTCCAGCCTCCAAGGTGGACAGCATTTAATACAGAGACTCACAACTTGTCAATGTGCAGAGAGTAAATGGTTGTGGAGCATTAAGCCCTAAATGGACATCTATATTACCACCACTCTTACCTCCTGCACCCATAGCTCAGGGAACATCACAGAAGAGGTGGCTGAAAGTTTGTCAGTCCGAATCTGGGGAGGAGTGCTTTGAATCTGTATCTTTTGTGCATGACAAGGCATTGCGTGCTAACTTGCAGTAACTATGGTTACCTAGCCAGTCAGCATGGATTGGGTAGAGGATCCGAGGCCTCATCTGTAGCTGAGGAACTATTGACAGCTGAAAACTACTATTGGGAGGAAGATTCATTTTTCTTTGAGTTGCATCCCTTGTAGATTGCCCATTCTCCAGTGGATCATTCCACATCCGTGTGCACATGGGCAGCACTAACTTACCTTGATTGATTAAAAAAAGAAAGGAAAAACAAAGGATATTTTTCTAGTTTGTTTCTCCATTGCTGTGACAAAACAATCTGACCACTACCAACATGGGGAGGAAAGGGTTTATTTGCCTTACATCTCCCAGGTCACAGTTCATCAGGGAGCCCAAGGTAGGAACTCAAGGCAAGAACCTGGAGGCAGGAGTTGGAGCTCAGGCCATGGAGGAAAGCTGGTTACTGACTTACTCCTGGGCCCCTGCTCAGCCTGCTTTCTTATGCAGCAGAGGCCCGCCTGGCCAGGGATGGCACCACCCTCAGTGGGCTGGGCCCTCTCACATCACTCATCAATCAAGAACATGCCTCACAGACATGGCCACAGGCCAGTCATATAGAGACAATTCCTTAATTGAGGCTCCCTCAAACCAGGTGTGTCAAGTTGACACAAAAGCTATCCAGCACAGACATGAAGTTGGAAGGGGAATGTGCTGGGGATGGATCTAGGAGGAGTTGAAGGGAGAGAGGGGGGTGGATATGATAAAAATACATTGTATACGTCTATGAAATTCTCAAAAAATAACTAAAGATATTAATATATAAAAGATTTTAGATTTAAAATGCGTTTGTTTTTTTTTTGGGGGTCTTTTTGAGACAGGGTCTCCCTGTAGCCCCAGCTGTCCTGGAACTCACTATGTAGACCAGGCTGGCCTTGACTTCACAGAGATCTGCCTGCCTCTGCCTCCTGAGTGCTGGGATTAAAGGCATGCACCACCACGCCTGGCTTTAAAATGCTTTTTAAAGTGTTTTGACTCATGCCTTGTCACATTATAAGCTCTCAAGATATGCTAGCTATTACTTTCATATTTTTAGTTAAATATTGTTTCAACTAGAATTTGTTTTTATGGGTAGTAAGAATTGACTAAGGCTAGTTTAAACAGAAAAGATGTTATTAAAAGATATTGTAACTCACAGACTAACTTAATAGCACCAAGGACCAAGCTCTGAGGCTATAAAGCTAGGACTCTTGCTCCCAGGGATGCCATAGAACTGGTCTGATGAGGAGTTCACTGCACCTGTCCAAGGCATCACTTGTCACATCAGTGCTATTGAGACTGGAGAATGGAACAGACCACTAGAACCACTCCAGTAGCTGCTGGATACTCCAGGGTCCTACTTTTCATCACTAAATTCCATCACACTAAAGTGAGTGTGAGGGATTGATGTAACTTAGGTTTGCCTCACATCGAGCTGCAAAGGGTACTGAGAAGCATGTTGAGATACATCCAGTTTTGGTAATTAGGAAAAACTTTGTTAAAAAAAGAGAAAAGTTTCCCAATCAACACACATCAAAGCAGCTTTTTTTTCAAGAGACAGAGATAATTACAGAGTTCCACAACTGGTCACACACACAGGTTGTCTGTGAACTGCTCAAGTCTAAGTGGCACATCTAGGATGAAACCTCTACACCTAAGGCTCACTGAACATAGAATGAGGGATGAAGGGAACACTAATGGTTCTTTCAACTCTTATCAATGAAGCTCCTTCATGCAACAGAGGGCCAGGAATGCAAAAGGTCACAAATGGCCAAAACCACAGAGAATAAGAGTCTGCAGAGTGTGGGTCCTTGGACAGGACTCCTATATTAAAATCCATCCGTCCTCAGGGACCATTGTGGAAGAGGGGATAGAAAGATTGCAAGAGCCAGGGAGGAGGTGCACCTCCTATAGGCACCTAGGACCCTTCTCATGCAAACCTACAGCAACGGTGTTTGCATGCATAAGACCCATGTGAACTTAAGCAGACAAAAACCCAGCACAGAACTGTGGAAATGAACAGCACAACCCAATGTTAGCCAAATTATTGGCAGCTCATTACTGCTGGGTGAGGAAGAACTGATCTTAAAATGAGGGACCCTAGATAGGCTAACTAAATCCCAATGGATGAACTTGTACTAAGGGACATCTGTGGACAGTAATTTTCCGTGATAGGCCTTAACACAAATGACAGAATGTATGAGCTCCGGTGGGAGGGGGTGCTATGGGAGGGTGCCAAAGGGGAAGGGGGTATAAAGATGATTTTAGGTATGAAATACACAAAAATTCAATAAAAATTTTAAAATAATAAAATTAGAATAAAAAAGACCTTTGACTTCAAGATGTAGACATATGAAACAGAACTGTGGGGGTCATTAAATTACTAATATGCACCACATATGTGACTCACTACTTAGGAATAACTTAACACTGAGCACAAATATTCTTCTTTTTACTTATTCCAGTCCTCTCTGTCTTTTATTTTCAACCACTGCTTCCCATGGCAACTCCCACTCTTATTCAAACCTTCCTAACTTATGTGTGTGTTCAGAGCTTTGGTGTGATGGGTATTGAATGAAGGGTCAACATTGTTTTACTGTCTATGAAAATATTTCATTATGAGTCCTTGGAAAATATCTCATTACAAGAGAGGAGCATTTTAAAACTCATGAACTTTTGAATCAGAAAGAATGGGGTTTTATGTTTAACACCACAGGCAGGATTCTTACCATGAATCTCAGTTTTTTTCCCATTTGTAAAGCAAAATTAGCAATAAATGCTTGACCCTAAAGGATGCTTTTGAGAATTGGGCATAACAAAAGTTATGTAACACTAGTCTGGGCAAAACTGAGACCCGCTGTAAGAGTTTCTGGGCTTTCAGGGCATCAGAAAGATTGATGAAACAATATTTTAATCTGATTTTATTATATTTTAATCCTCAGAACAATAGCAAATAAATGTCAATTGTTTTGAGTGTTTCCTTTTTCTGAGTGATATTAGTAGTAACATTACATGACGGAAACTTTCTGGATAAAAGAACTATCTTAAAACAACAACAACAACATAAAAACTAGATTAAATTTTTCAAACTATTTTTGTTAAGGTCAATGACCTCTTTCTCTGTGCTGCAATGACAGAGCATTGTCATTATACAAGAAGATAAAGGGCACTTTACTCATGGCATATATTTTCCACCATCTAAAACTGGCATCTCTACATTTCTTCTTCTGCCCTTTGCATTAATGCAACTAGAGAGTTGGCTGCAGACAAGGGAATGTCAGTCTGGAGAAGGGCAGCAAAACGTCTTTGTCCCAAATTTGTTCCATAGAATTGAACAAATTTGAAGAACAGACGATGTTCCTATAAAAACAAACATTCCTAGAAATATGTACTCAATAATTTTCTTCGATTATGTTTTTGTGCCAATACCATGCTGTTTTTATGACTGTAGTCCTATAGTATAGGTAGAGGTTTGGTGTATTAATCCCCCTGGCATTGCTCTTTGTGCTCAGGATTGCTTGGGCTATCTGCGGTCTTCTGTGTTTCTATATGAATTTTAGGATGGATTTTCCTATTTCTGTGAACAATATCATGAGGATTTTTATTGGGATTACATCAAATCTCTAAACTGCTTTGGTAGGATGATAATTTTCAATACACTAATTCTACCAATCCATGGGCATGGGGGATGTTCTTCCATCTCTTTGTGTGTTCCCCAATCTCTTTCTTCAAAGAGATGTAAAGTTTTCATTGAATAGGTCTTTAAAGTCTTTGGTTAGGTTTATACCTAGGTTTTTTTTGAGGCTATTGTGAATGGAGATGTTTCCCTGAATTCTTCCTCTGATTTCTTATTATAGAACAAATGATACCATAATGCTGGTGTGGATTGGGGAAAGGGGAACTCTCATCCACTGTTGGAAGGATTGTAAACTGGTACAGCCATTGTGGAAACCAATACGGATAATTCTTTAAAAACTAAAAATAAATATACCATATGATCTGGTCATATCACCCCTTGGCATACACTCAAAGGACTCATTCTACTATGGAGATACTTGCACAATCATGTATGTTGCTGCTCTTTTCACACTAGCTAAGAAATGGAAACAACCTAAATATCTCTAAACTGATGAATGGAAAATGAAAATGTGGTTTCTTTACACAGTGTTCTACTCAGCAATAAAGAGAAACAAAATCATGAAATTTGCAGGTAAATGGATGGAACTGGAAACTGCTATACTAAGTGAAGTAACACAGACTCAGAAAGACAAGCAGCATATGTTCTCTCTCACTTGTGACTATTACCTCCAAATCCCTAGATATGAGTGTATATCCTGATGTAACTGCAGGAGCCAGGAAAATTAAAAAAAAAAAACAAAAAACATGGAGGTGAAGACGAAGAAAGAGCTCCAGAGAGGGGGATAGTAGGAAACAGGTGTTATCAAGGGGAAAATGAGGGGAAGGAGGGGTACTTTAACTGGAGAGGGAATAGGGAGGATTATGCAGGAGGAGTGAGGGGTGAGATAATACAACGAGGGGTGAGATAAATAATGCTTAAATGATGTGAAAATCCAGAGGGAAATGTATTAGTTCAAAATCCTACTGAAAAATACACATGCAATATATGTACGAGTGTATACGTGTGTGTGTGTGTGTGTGTGTGTGTGTGTGTGTGCGCGCGCACGTGCGCGTGAAAGCTATGTAACAAAAAAACAAAGAGACAGACAAGACAAGGCAAACCTCCTTATGAGATGCTGGTCAGGGTAGTCTGAGGGACTCCCAAAATAACACAGGTTATTGACACAGCTTTTGATTTCCTCACAGAATTTGAAGGTAAGTCCTTACTGCTGAAGACAGATCAACTTTGGACACAGGACTTGGAACAACTGAACCGGAGCTGACCTGGAAGCCTTCTCCCAGAAGACTAGCTCTCATGGTATCAGAGGATATTGTACAGGTTGCCAGGGGAGAAACCAATCAATGCTCCTACTTAGCTGTAAAGCCCAGTAAACAATGACTGGTCTAGAAAACTATCGTAATTGGTGCAGCAGTGGCACTTCTTTATTTTTTTATTTTTTATTTTTTTTTAGTAGTGGCACTTCTATCTTGGGGGAAATCAGCAGCTGCTTCATTGGAATTAAAGCCTGTTCAATGGGAGGGAACTTAACGTGTGGTACTGTAAACACAGTCAAACACACATGGCTGGAAAGGTCATAGATCTTAGAGAAGAACCTACTTTTGCCACATCCCTAGACCAACATAATTCTTACTGTATTCTAAATATTCATCCTCATATTTACAAACAAGTGTACCTCTCACTACTCATCAAAGATGCTTCTTTTGGAAACAGATGGAGACCATTACAGAGTTATACAACTAGTCAAATACAGAGAACAAGTGTCTGGGAGACACTTAAGCCTAAGTGACACATCTTCAATGAAACTTCTACACAAGATAAATGCATCTCACAGCTCTTCATCAGAGAAATTTCCTTATGTAGCAGATGATGATTAACACAGAAACCCACAACTGGTCACTGTGCAGAGAACAAGAAGCTGCAAAGTGCTCTTTGCTGAATAGGACACCTATATCAAACCTCTGCATCCCAAGGCTCAGGGATCATTGCAAAAAAGGTGGAGGAAAGATCATAAGAACCAGAGGGTGTGGATGACCACAAGGAAACAGAATTTTCCAGACAGCTGGTCAGTTACTCATATGAATTCACAGCAATAGTGACATCAAGCACAAGTCCTATAAAAGCTCAAAGTAGACAAAATCCCAGTATAGACTTGAGGAAGTGGGTAAGAAATCCCAATTTAACCTAAGGAACTTTTGGCAACTTTTGGCTGAGGGAGGAGAGACAGTTTTATAGGAATGGGACTCTTGGTAGGTTGACTGGGCTCAAGTGGATGGACCCGTGCTGAGGGACATGTAGAAATAAAAATCAGATTCTATTGGGCCATATTGTATATATAGTGAATTACACTGAATTGGGCAGGGGACAGTAAGGTGAGGTGTGGCTAGGGAGGGAGATCTAAATACCATCAAATTATATTGTATGAAAAATCACAAAAATTCAAGAAAAATGTTTTTAAAAAGAAAAAAATTTTCTTTAATAAATGTTTTATCATCTTGAATTCATCACGAAACCAAACATGTATCTATTTGCTTGCTTTGTATACTGGTGAATTTCCTCAATCACTTGCCAATTTCTGCCATGGGAAAAGGACAGGGTACAAGAAAGAGGAATACGGACATTGTCTTCTTTATCCATATTGTTTACAAGCCGGTTCAGAGACCTTAACCAAAGTGAGTTTATTTGTTAAGAGGAAGAGTTCATTCATCCTGTCAGTCATTCATTCAGTAATCATTTGATGAATGCCTGCTAGATGCTAAACAGTGTGTTCTGTGCCACAACAATCGTCTCTTGCATGTTTATCAGGTGTCAGGCCCTGAACTAGTTCCTTTCACTGCCTTAACTCTTCACAGCAAGGCTAGGACATACATATAATATAATAGATGAGGAAATATAAGGTTAGACAGGCTAGGTGGCTTTCTTAAGGTGACATAACTGGAAAGGGGTAGAGCTGCATGATGTATCTGACTGCTGGGCTCAAATTTAACCTCTTTTCAACAGCTTTTCTGAAGTCTTTCTTTTGAGTCACGCAGTTGATGAACCAAGTGACTAGATCCATTTAAGTGTACAGCAGAATTAATGCTCCCTCAGGGCCCTTGATGTTTCTGCTCTACTGGTGCTAACAATTTCTATAAATTAGGAAAACAGTAATTAGGCCTACAGAATTGAGATCTGGGGCCAGAGTGATACTGTGATAGTCACGGCCACAGATAGGGATGCAAACAGCAACAGAAAACAAGTTATTGCCTTGCCGAATGACCCCAGGAAGTCTTTAGAAGAGTCTGTTTTTCTAGTCCAGACACTGCAAGATTAAACTTACCCCACCTCTAATTAATTCTTCCTAAGATTATTTTTATTTGTGAAATAGAGTCTCTTCATCCTTACTGAGTAAGACCAACATCTGGAAAGGTACAGTAGAAGCATTTAAGAGGAGAATGAACTCATTGACTGACTTCTAGGCACTCAGGGAACTGCTGCTTTGTTTCAGGATGATACTTCTATGCTAATAAGTACTGATAAAAAAAATCCTGGAAGCTGGAAATTAGATGGACAAGTGGAAGTTGTCGGCACATTCAAGAAAACCCAAACCTAAATTGCCAATGGGGGAAAAGCCAAGAAGCACCCAGTTTTCACTGTGGAGCTTCAGAACATCCAGCAACTAAGAGTACCAAGCACCTTTTATAGCCAAAGTGATAGGCATCTAGTAACAAGGACTTCTTGGCCTTCACTATGACATACACACAATGGAGCATGACTCACCTCTGTTAAAAATGTAAGAACTTTGCCAGGCGTGGTGGCGCACGCCTGTAGTCCCAGCACTCGGGAGGCAGAGGCAGGCGGATCTCAGTGAGTTCAAGGCCAACCTGGTCTACATAGTGAGTTCCAGGACAGCTGGGGCTACAGGGAGACCTTGTCTCAAAAAGACAAAATGAAAACCAAAAAACGAAACAAAACAAAATATAAGAACTTCAAGATATGACAGAGTAATGACTAAGTAGGTCCTTAAGTGTAAAAGCAAGGCATAGAATGATCAATATGGAATGCCATTTTGTTAAGAAAAATATATGTATTTGTATTTGCATGTATTTATGTAAAGATTTTGTCAGAGGCACTGGAGAAATGGCTCAGTGGTTAAGAGCACTGGCTGCTCTTGAAGAGAAGCCGGGTTTGATTCCCAGGACCCATACGGCAACTAACAACCATCTGTAACTCCAGTTCGAGGACTATCTGATGCCTTTTTCTGAATTCCAAGGGCACTGTATGACACGGGTGCACTTACATACATGCAGGCAATGCACTCATACACATAAGATAAAAACAATAAATAAAATATTAAAGAAAGATTTTTGTCAAAACTCTAAAAAAATCATGTAAAAAGAATGAATTTGGATGGTATTAAGGAAAAGGATGTGCAGATTTTCAGTCTTGAACTTTCATTTTGTTTATATTTATGAATTTCTTCAAATAACAACATAAAATGATATAAAACTCTATCTGATAAATGACTGGTATCTAAAAATACAAAGAATTCTGAAAACTAGTACTAAGAAAACAAATAACACAGTGGGAAAACTGACAAAAGATCTTCATGGACACCTCATTAAGGGAAATGTGTTGGCCAAATGGGCATAAGAAAGATGCTCAGCATCATGTGATATTAGAGAGCTGTGCTTTAAAACAGCCTTGAGATGTTACTATGTACATGTTAGAATGGCTCAAACCCAAAGCCTGACCATATCAACTATCAGGAAGCAGAGGAGCAGGAACTGTGATGGTTAATCTTTACTGACAAGCTGTTGGAACTTAAAATCATCATGGAAACATACCTCTGGGGTGTTTATGATTGGATCTCCAGAAATTTCTAACCAAGAAAGGAAAAGACATCCTGAATATGGATGGCACCATCCATGGGCTGTGGTTCCAGACTGAATAAAAAGAGAAAGCTAGTTGAGTACAAATGTCCATTTCTCTCTGTTTCCTGACTGCAGATGCAATGTGACCAGCTGCCTTGAGACCCTGTCACCACAATTTCCAGCCCCATGATGACTGTAACCTCAAACTGTGAGCCAAAATAAGTCCTTCCTTGAGTTACTTTTATCAAGCATCTTATCGCAGCAGTGATCAAAGTAACAATAGAGGACCCCCCATTTGTTCTTGGTGGACAAACGGAAAATGCAAACTTTGGAAGATAGTTGGTAGCTTCTTTTAAAACTAAAAATAAGATTATTACATGATCAAATAATTATACTTATTGACATTTACTTAAATGAATCAAAGACACAAAAAAACTTGCATGTGATTGTTTATAGC
The DNA here is from genome assembly GCF_000622305.1 of Nannospalax galili. NCBI lineage: Eukaryota > Metazoa > Chordata > Mammalia > Rodentia > Spalacidae > Nannospalax > Nannospalax galili. Next base: position 3,479,264 of record NW_008341889.1, on the reverse strand, counting down.
AGCATTATTAATCACATCCACACATAGAAGCAATCAAAATGTGTTATAATAGGTAAATACATCAATTGTAGAGTGTCTATTCAATGATATATTATCCATCAATATACCAAAATAAAGCATCAAGCTGTGAAAAACCATGGAGAAGCTTAAATGCATGTTGCCGAGTGGAAGAAGGAAAACCTAAGTGTTCCAAGTTGTGAGAATCATGAACCCCAAGCATATGGAGCACAATGCCCTATCTAGAGTTGGACTTTGATTATGTGTCAATACAATTCCCATTTTGGTTGATAATTAGTGATAACCATCTTCTATCTTCTCCTTCTGACCCTAATTGTGCTTTTTCCTATGTACAGATATTTTCTGGTATGGAGGAGGCATGGAAGGCTGTATGTTTCTGATCCTGTTTGGAACTAAAGCCCATCAGTCTTCAGCTCTTCTCCGAATCAGAACAGCTGAGGGCTCCTTGGTGAGGTCATTATTTTTAGCTTTGGAACTGTTAGCAAGTCTGCAGGGGATTTTCACATATTCAACAAATTAGTAAAGGTCATCAAAACAAATCCATTCACTGAAGTTATTGACTTGAAATTCTATCAAACCAGTGTTGTCATATTAAATTAAAGCACTTCCTACTGGCCATATTTCTAGTATTTCCATAAAAAGATTGAGTGGACTTGTGGTTAGATTTGATTTATTGTGACTGCAATTTAAATCACAAAATGTTGACCTCAAATCCATTTGTTTTCTGTTTCTGCTCCTCCCCTCTCCTCAATGTGAAGATACTTTTTCTCCTAGTTGAAAACTCTTTTTCCCCCTTTCTGTTTGTCCAAGTTCAAAATCCATCTCCAGGAAGTCATTCTGAACCCCTCTAATATCTTTTGGAGGGATTTTTCCCTCCTGACCCTGAACTGCCTTGTGTTTTAAAGTTGGGTTTCAGTGATTTTAACTCTGCTGTTCAGCCTTGTGTAAAGGTCTGAAGCCTGGCTCAGTGGGCCCTGTATTTTCACATAGCCCCTAAAGACATCCTTCTCTCTTCTTGCTTGATTATCCTAACTCCTGAAGCAACTGTGCACATCACAACAGTCTACCCACATCATGACTCTTGTAAAAATATTACAAAACTGTGGTTGAGGATACGGTACAGTGGTTAAAATGTTTGTGAGGACCAGATTTCAGATCTCCAGAACCTATGTAAATACTGGGTAGGCATGTAATTCCAGCCTCTGACGCTCCCCCCCCACACACACAGGGGCTCTCCAGAGCAAGCTGGTTAAGGAGACTAGACATATCAGTAAGCTCTGGGAGTGACTGAGAGACCTTGTCTCAGTGAGTAAGATAGAAGAGCAATCAAGATGATTCTCAACATGAAACTTGGGTCTTCACATGCATACATGTATGCATAAACACACACACACATGCATGTGCACTTCCCATGTATGCCCCCAAACATGTAAACATGCATAGCACACAATACTTTTATTTTGTGGTGCTAAAGATTAAACCTAAGGTCTTGCGTACTAGGCACTCTACCACTGAGCTATGTTCCTAGTCCCTACTTACCACATATTCTGAATGGCACCTTTCCATCAATCTGGACCACAGTTCATAGGATCTCTGAGAAACATTCTTTTGGATCTAACAAAATTGTTTTATTGAATTGTACTTTGGTGTTATGAAAATGGACCATGTAAGAAAGAAGTGGATGAAAGTAAGGGTCCTCTTTCTGAAAATCTTCTGGAGAAATTTTGTTCATACCTCCTTGGGAAACGCTTCATATCTTCTAAGCAGTAATTTAGGCTTTTGTTTTACAGATATATGCATTGACTGTGTTTCCTTTACTTGGTCCACCAAACAATGATTCTGGAGTCCATTTCTTTAAACTGTTGTCCACCTCTAGTAACAGGTCTGGGTTTATTGTTTCTCTGTCCTAGTTTTCCATTGTTCTAATTATAATGGATGGCTTATTTTAGGCTTTTAAATATCTACACTGAGAAGATGTGTGTGTTTGTGTGTGTGTGTGTGTGTGTGTGTGTGTGTTACTGCACATCTTTTGCAGAATGAGATGGAGATTAAAAAATAGATTCATTTTCTATCCCTTCTCTGAATTACAAACCATAGCTTACAAACCATTATTTAGCAAATCTTTCCTGTCCTATGTGCCTTTTTGTTTTATATCTTCACATGCAGACTTTAATTTGAAGAATATTCTTAGCGTTTTCTTGTCTTATCTACATACAACGTAGCATGTGCTCATGGCTCTTTAAGCCCAACGCCTACACACATCTCCTTTCAAGGAACCTGCTGTGTGATTTTTGAGCCTCAGGGGATGTGACTCTCCTCAGCTCTATGTGATAGAGTCGACTAAAATAATCTTCAGTGTCCTCTCTGGTTCTAGATTTCATTGGAAGTGCTTGTGTTCCTCAAAATAATTGCTGGACATAAATATTTAGGTACTTAAAATACAGATACGAATATGGCCAAATGACATTTTTAGTGGAAAAAGTTTTGTTGAAAGGAGATTTATCCATTTATTCCTCTGAAATAAAAGAGCTTATTGAGTCATTATAGTGCTAGCCAGAAAATGGACCAGGTCTTGGGACAAGTCCTCTCAGATTCCACAGAAAGTTAGAAATTTATTCCTATTCGCTTCCTCATAAAAATGAAGGGAAATCTTCTAGACACTTTGATTCAGAATTTAAGCTGGAAGAACACTTGTAAGTGATCAATAAGAATGATTAGCTGAAAGAGGACTTTTAGATACTATAATTTTACATATAACAAGTGCTGATTGCAGTTCTTTTAGTATAAGGCAAGTAGCATGATGCTGTGGAGAGTTCAACTGAGAATTAAGAACTAATTTGCTGTCCAACACTGACCATTAGTTCATTCAATAAACTGTTTTCCTTCTTGGTGTCTTATATTTTTCATTAATAAAAAGAGAAAAAATTATAGCTTCTAGGTATTTCATGAGGGTGAACTAGGCAACCTGTCACAAGGATGTCATGTATGAGTGTGATTGTTTTGTTAGAGCATTGTCACTGTGTGGAACTCAAACAAAGAATTGAGAAGTGACATTTGGTGACTCAATGGGTACTCTTTCTTGACTTTATGGTTAACAGGATAGTTTTGCAAAGTTGTTCATTAAAATGACTGAGGCACTTTTATAGTCTCCAATTTTGTAGTGTTCTTCAGATTTGAAAGTGTCCCAATAGTTTATAAATTCTCCTCCAAATGTAAATTGGTAGAGGATAAAGCTCTGTCAAGTTGTCGGCACATAGGAACTGGGCCTTTATTTGGTTCACTGTACATTTGATGAAATCTCATCAAATACTTCATGGATAGATAGAGCAGAGGCTTATAAATTATATAACATGGGCTTCTGAGGTCTCTTTGCTGGTCTTCTGTTGCTTGCTATCAAGTTAACTACATCACCACAACTCTCATAGAAGAGGAACTGACACAAAATTTCCAAGAATCTCCTTATCAATGTGTGAATTTCTCAAAAAGAGGTATTGTGCTTGCTCTGATCTGAATGGTTGTGTCTCTAAAACACTTGTATGTTGAAATCTTGCTCATTGTGTTAAGGGAGTTGGAGAGTGAGGCATTTGGGCAGTCAGTTGGTGAGATAAGCTAACATTGCTGAAGTTGGCTTCTCTGACCACTGCTTGCCAGCTTTTCCAATTTTGTGCATGTTTTATGCACTTTTAGAACCCTTTATACGTTGTATGGCTCTTCTGTTTTCCTCAAAAATTTTTGACTGGCATTAAAATACCAAATGTTAAATTTCACCTTAATATATTTATATACATAGTATTATAGTTAGCACTTTGTGATTCAAAACTCTAGGATTCATTTAAATCATTTAGTCATTACTTAGTCAACTGTAGTTTTGCATAATTCAGAAACCTAAGAAGTCTAGGAAGGTCATGTTTTCCCAATATCCTATATTTTATTTTTATTATTGTTCAAATATCCTATTTTTAAAATAACATCTTAAATCCATTGTTTGAAAATGTCATGCGAATATACAATGTATTTTGGTCACATCCGTCCACAACTACCTCCTTTCACTTCACCTCACCTCCCTCCGGTGCCCTTCAGCCTGCCTCCCTCATACTTCACGTCCTCTTCTTTTTATTTAAAAATTTATTTTTATTTTATCTGTACAAGTGTTTTCCCTGCATGCATGTAAATGTACCCATGCATGCAATACCTGCAGAGGCCAAAAGAGGGTGCCAGATCACATGGAACTGGAGTTATGGATGATTGTTAGCTGCTACCCTGGTGCTGGGAACCAAATCAGGGTCCTGTACAAGAGCAGCCAGTGCTTTTAAACAATGAGTCATCTCTCCAGCCCCATCCTCTTTTAAAAAGAAATTGTTATTAATAATCCCGAGTTCATTAGTCATGCCTGTATGCACATGGGTGTGTGGTCATCCACCAAGGTATGGGTAACCTACCCATGGCTATGCCCCCCAAAAGAGAATGAGTCTCCCTCTCTCAACAGCCATCAACTGCCAACAGCTCCTCTGCTAGGGGTGGGACCTGGAGACCCTTCCCACAGCCATGCTGGAACATTGACTAGCTTGATCTTGTGCAGAGCTTGTACAAATAATCACAGCTTCTGTGAGTTCATGTGTACAACAGCCATGTCATTTCCAGAGGTTAGCATTTCACAGCACTCCTCCCCTTCCTCCAGCTTTTACACTCTTTCCATTTGCTCCTCCTCATTTTTTCCCCCAAGCCTTCTATGGCTGAGCACTCGCAGTCACTTATTCTCTCTACAAAGTATCTGTTTTGCTCTCTAGAAGAAGCTAGAACACAGGACAAAGTTTCCTGTAGTGGACTGATCAGATTTTAAACTCATGTAAGGCTTAGCATAGTCTGGACTCAGTTATTTTCTAATCCTGTAAATTAGCATATCACTTAACATATCTTGGGCTTGAAGTCTTTACTAGCACAATGGTGCTAATGGCAACCCTCTTTTTCTCTTACAGGTTGTTATGGGATGAAAATGAAGTGCATTTCATAACAGTCCTACATTACTTAAGGGTGGAGCTAAGTTTTAAGAAATCTGATGTCATGTGTCTTTGCTGTGCAAACATCATATACCAATCTAGATGAAAAGGCTTACTATTTACCTATGATTGCTGCTTCTATGCTACAAATATAAGTAGCATGTTACTATATGAAATACTGCGAGCAATTGTAACCCAATAGCAGGTACTTATATATCCAAACATGTCTATAACAGAAAACATACAGTAAAATTTACTAGGAAACAATTTTCATTTTCAGTATAACCTTTTTGTGGCTACTGTCATATATGTGTTCATCACTGACAGAAATAGTAAATGGTACATGGCTGTGTATATTTGTGTGTACATGCAATATGTCAACTCACAAATTTTAACACGTTATTCTCTAGACCTTTATTCATAATTTGTCAAAAGTAATTCACAATGTAGATGATAAAGATTCACTAGAAATGGCTTTGAGGGTGTGGAAGCATTTCTAGGACTCCTGAGAGTAAACATTACAGCTGTTGAGGCACGCTTCTGTGAAACTCAGTCCAGTGAATTTAACGTTGAGTTAAAATATCAACAGAATATTTCTCCACTTGCTCATCAAAGATCTATTTTTATGGACTATATTTTTGAGATGGTGTTGATAAATCTGTAAAAATGTTACTTTAGAAACATTTGAGAAGTTTGGACATAGTCACTTTTTACGTCTTAGAAATACGGTGTTGGAAATAGTGTGAACCCCAAATATTTGTAGGATAAGATTCTAAAACTTCAGGGACCCCAGAACTAGGCAAAGGAGGCGAGTCCAGAACAAAGACCAAGGGGAGGAACACTCTGCCAGCGGGCTCCAGGCTGGAGGTAAGGAGGGCTTTGATTGGTCGGGGATGTACAGGGAAATGCGCTTTTAAAGTAATATGGGAGAAAATGGTTAGGACTGAAGAGGGGAGAGGAGCAACGACACAGTGATGACAGCTGCAAAACTGAAGAAACGCAGCTCTCGCCGGACACAGGAGCAGTTCAGCATCACGCAGAGCGAACGGCTGAGTGGCCTCTGCTTCAGTAGAGTGGTGACCACCATTGGCAGTGCGGCTAAAATACACTAAGCACACCGTGCAGGCTCTTTGCATATTATCTCAATGAGATAACATGAGGATTATCGATTTCTGTTTTATCTCCATCTCCCAGTTCCCCCTCCCCCTGATTTAAAAACCCTCCACTCCTCGGTGTTCCGGCCTTCACCACGTGCCTTTGACAAACCCTTGCTGTCTGAAACAGCTTTCTCACAAACTAGCTGTTTTTACTCTTACTCTGCTAGCATTGAGCCTGGGACTTTCAGTAATGACGTGTTGTTTCTTCTTGTTCCTTCTCAAGTGTGCTCCCTCTTTCCTTTTTAAAAGAGCCTGAATTTGAATCTCATGTCATCTTGTTTTCTGCCAGCCCAAGGTTACTTCTCTGCATGTGTAGCTTCTGTGACTCCTTTCCACTCACCTCATCAGACGCTATGACCATTTACTGGACCACTTTCCCCTTCTCTTTCATCCCCTCATAGCTGCTGTTGTTTCCTGGGCCAGCTTCAATCCCATGACTCTGTGTTAGAAGTCCTCCTTTATTCTGTTTCATCTTCCTTTCCCTCTTCCTTTTTGAAGCTTGAATGGAAACCTCCAACCCTGGGTAAATCTTTCTCCAAGTCATGTAAATAAACATGGTTAAGGAAAACCAGGATCATGCCAAGGGGTTACATTTAGTGTCTTCAGTTATACACACAGGACACATCATTGGAAGACTGATCCCTCTCCTGGTCTAGATGACTGTATCATTTCTTCTTCTGAAGCTTCCAGCATTTCTTCCCCTATTCTTATTTCTTAATTTCTTGGTAAGATAATCTTGATTTCTGTTTCTCATAACAGAGACGATTAGAAGATGGCTTCCACAGTATCCCACCATCTATCTTATCCACTCACCAGAGTTTGTCCCTTCTCTCTTGCTATGGGGGTTGCTATGGAACTGTGACCTCCTTTCTCACAGGCTCTGATGGATGGGGAAGGTATCATCTTTTCTGATTCATTCTGCTTTCTATTACCAAGTTTTTCCTCTCTTGAAGGGTTCTTCTTTTCTCTACTGGATGAGTCCCACCAGCATATAACCATGCTTTTATTGCTTCTGTTTTCAAAGTGAGAAACAAACTAATTCTCCTGACTGTGTATTTTCTCTAGCTATTCCTCAACTTTCTTCTTGAGCAGAAAAATTCAGTGAAAGGTTTATCATTTGCTATTTCCATTATTTGTTTCTTCCTTCCTGTTTGTGCTCCATGGGCTAAAGCCAATCATCAGCAATTGATTTTTACATAACAGCAAGAGACAGGTGTTACTGAGGGGGAAATGGGTAAAATGGGGGTATTTAACTAGAAGGGGAAGAGGAACGGTTATACAAGGAGCCATGGGGACAAAGGGGAAGAAGGAGCTCAAGAGAGGGGAAGTCATAGGAGACAGGTTTTATCAATGGTAAAATGGAGAAAATGGGGGTTCTTTAACTAGGGAGGGAGGAGTGATAGATAGACAGGGAGAGAGAGAGAGAATGGAGAGATAAATAATGCTGGGCAGGTTTGAAAAAACAGTAGAAAATGTACTAGTTCAAAGGTCTGCTTAAAAATTATACATGCAATGTCTGCACATGAGTGCGTATGTATATCTGAAGGCTATATAACAAGAAACACAGTGCCAGACAGGAGAAACTTCCCTTCGAGTTGTTGGTCAGGGTAGTCCAAGAGACTCCCAAAATAACATAGGCTATTGCCATAACCCTTGATTGCCTCCCAGAACTTGAAGATAAGACTCTATTGCTGAAGACATGACGTACTTCAGGCTTGGAGCAATGGGGCTGGAATTGCTACTGGTTTTTATTCAATCATTCTTAAACAAAAGATAGATTTTGAAAATATTTCTGTGTGCTAGAAATTAAAATGAAGCATTAAGCAGGATGTCATTATTGCATAGAGTCACAGTTGCAAAAGGAATTTCTTTTTATACTTCTTTCAACCCAGGACGAGAATTGACTTTGTTATGATTTTAAATAATGTTCAGCACACTTAAAAAAAATTTAGCAAATTCAGGCTTGATTCTTTTATTATGGTACACTATTAGAAGCCTGAAGTAAGTGACCAAGAGGCAATAGGGAGACCATCATTTTACATTTCATGGATTGGATAGGGGAAATTCCTAATATAGCCAATCGAATATCACAGAAGTACATGAAATACTTTCGCTTACAAAGAAGAAGGCCCTGTTTTGTTACATATTTACCTGTGCAAATTCCATGAGGAGAAAGAGATGAATCTTAGGCATGAAAGTAAGAACAGGTCAATCAAATAGAAGAGCATCAAACTCACTGAATGGATGCCAAGCGCATACAGGTGACTGCTAAGAATCCATCAACACTGCAGTCATGGTGCAAGAAGGTGATACTGTTAGAGTAGCAAAAAGCCCTACAAGAGTCAAGACTATTAAATCTCCGGTCTGGATAAAGACCTGTCTTTTCAGTTTCACTGGTCAATAACCTGGTCATAGGCCCATCCCTAAGAAGGGTTGTTCACCTTAAGTCATGCTAAGTAGATGGGGTGCATACCTAATGTCAATGAGGTAGTGAATTTTTCCTGCCTGCAATTCTGCTTCTTAGTGCAGAGCTTCTGGACCTGGCCACGTGTCCATGTGGGTCTCTGTAAGTCTGCCCACTTTTCTGAATTCTTCAGAAAAGCCTAATCTCTCCTTTTCTTCTTCATATCCCTTTTCTAAGCATGGTTTCCCTAAATGCTTTGGGCGGCTGCCAGTCCATCATGTGTCTGAAGTCCATGCGGGCTCCAAATCAGCATGGCCTCATGGCTTTTGTCCTTCTTCCCTCCATTCTCCTCCTCAAGGCAGCTGCTGAGATTTCCAGCTTGCCTGCCCTGAGGACTTTTCTTAAAATTTGAATACAATTGTCATAAAGCTTCCATTTGAATCCATTTAAAATATCTTTTATGAATGAGACTAAGAACCCTCTAGGGGATGCTGTTTCTCTCCTGTTTCAATATGGAGGTGAACATTGAGGATGTGGGCTATGGCTGAAACTTTGAAGCTGACCATTTTTTTTTTTTAGTAATCAAACTCTAATGAAGGAATTAGGCTGCTAACACCAAATCCTTATATACAGGTATGCTAGTCACCACTCATCAATGAAGCTTCTTTTGCAACAGACAGAGACCATTAAAGAGTTCCACAACTGGTCTCACACAGACACTAAGTGTCTGTGAAATTCTCAACCCTAAGTCACACATCTATAATGGAACCTCTACACCTAAGACTCATGGAACACAGTGGAACAAGGGGTAGAGAGAATGCTAATGCATCTCTCAACTCTCATCAATGAAACTCCCTCATGTAATAGAAGACAATGAACTCAGGGACCATTGTGGAAGAGGGGATGGAAAGACTGTAAGAACCAGGGGAAGAGGGGCATGGCCATATGGAAATAGAGTCCTTCACACTCCTGGGATCTTGCTCATATGAACTTACAGCAGTGGTGATAGCATGCAAAAGACCCTTGCAAACTCAAACAGACAAAAACAGCATTGAACTGTGGAAATGGGTAGTAGGCCCCAATCTTAACCAAAGAACTATTGGGTAGATGATTACTATTGGGTGAGGAAGAGCTGATCTTCTTTAAGGGAGTGACTCTAGATAGGCTGACTAGACCCCCATGGGTGAACTTGCACTGAGGGACATCAGGGGACACTTAACTTGACTTGAAAGGTCTTAATATAAATGACAAAATGAATGAAATCCTTGAAGGGCCTATGGGAGGGTGCTAAGGGCGAAGAGGGTATAAAAGGACCATGATATTGTGTATGAAATACACAAAAATTCAATAAAACATGTAATGAAAAGAAATTAAATTACTCAAAATGAGAATGAAAATTAGCTATATCCCATTGTAAAAAAATATGCATCATCAATCAGAGATGGCCATTTTTTTCTTTTGATCCACTAATTATATAGAAAGAAGCCTTCATCTCCTGCCCAGGAAGATACTTGCATCTTAAGGTTACATTGAGGATCGGAGAATCAATTGCTTTCATCTGTTTCTGCTTCATGCAAAGCAAGAACTCTAGCACATCATGAGAAATGTTTACAGTTATGACTCCGAATCATCAAAAAAGGTTGTCATGTTCCAAATTCTTTATTGAGAAAGAGTCTCCTCAAGAATAGCTATGATAAAGACTGGAAAATGTGTGCTCTTCAGAATGACTCCCGGAAACCAAAGCCTCTCCACGGCTGAGATAAGACCGACCTTCTGTTCTTTCCACTAAAACCTTTCTAGTTTGTGGACATAAAATCAAGTGAAAGAAAATGCAGCATTTACTGTTTTACCTCTATTAAAACTATTTCTACAATCACGTATTCACCCAAGTACTATTTCCTATTGTGACCTTAAGAGCGCTGGCAATGTGCCACATTTTGGAGAACTGTCACCATGTGAGAAGTAAGCCACAAATGCCACACACCCAAGGTGCTTCAAATCTGAGCTGATCACATTTCAGAGTTTGGGAGCTATTCCAAAATGGTTTTTCTATCTCAGTTAATTTAAAACTTCAATTCTCTCAAATCAAATGCTGAGCGACCAGTGTGACATAGGCTTGTAGCTAATTATTCAAATCACAGTGGGCAGCAGATAGGCTGGTGAGGTAGGCTGAGGAGCACAGGTAGACCCTACAGCTAGCTTATCTTGTGTAGAGGTCTCATTACTGACTAAAGATTCTTACATCTTAAATTATGATTTGTGAACCAGTAGAATCAGCATCACCTGGATGTGTTCAAAGTACAGCTCCCTGGAACCTTATCTGAACTCTTAATGATCTCTGTGTTTACATACGACATTAAAAAAAAATTCTATTTCGTGTGTATGAGTGTTTTGCCTGCATATTTGTAAAAGTGTCCCACCCATTTGAGTGCAAACCCACGGAAGCCAGAAGAGGTACTGGGTATCCTGGGACTGGAGTTAAGGACAGTTATTAGCAGTCATGTGGGTGCTGTGAATTGAGCTAGGGTCCTTTGGAAGAGCAGCCAGCACTCTTAAATGCAGAGTCATCTCTCCAGCCCCTACATGTGACCTTTGACAAGCATTCCCAGGTGCTAACAGACAAGAGACTATCATCCTTATCTGCTCTGAGAGTTCTAAGGTAACAGCAGCAAGCAACCCATGGCTATGCCAGCAAATTTCTTTTTTGCACAAATCGTAGGTCAACATAATACAATAGTGGAAATGCAATCGGTTTGGAATTAGTGCAAGTCATGTAGTGGGAGCTCCTGTGTGCAATCTAATCTGCCTTTGTACACAACTCAATGAGTACAGTTAATACTTACAGAATGGATCAGTGGGGATGAAGACTGATGCAGTTGTTCTTATTTTTGTGATTGAAACAGATTGTGCTTGATTTAGTTGGATATACTATTATTGCAAAGTCTGTTGCTATATGTTTATTCAAGTGTAAACTTTTGCTAGCTTTTTCTTTTCCTTACATGATAGAGAATGTCACTAAAGTGGCCAATGATCACGTCTCTTTTTTCCAGAGTAATTTTATTTCCCAGAATATCATTATATAAGTAACTATCTCATTGATCCTATTTATGGTAATAGAGCTCATATCTATTTGAAATAGAATAGCATCCTGGAACAAATTAACTGTGTATATGAGTGTTCATGTGCTTGTGGGTACATATGTGCGCATATTTAGACAACTTCAGGTGTCATTCCTCAGGCACTGACCACCCATTTTTTGAGACAGGGTCTCTCACTGGCCCAGAGCTCACAAAGTAAGCTAGGCTGACTGGCTAACAAATCCCAGGGATCCATCTCCATCTTCCAAGTACTGGGATTACGAAGGCATGCCAGTATACTGTTCTTTTAACGTGGGTTCTGGGGATCAAATTTAGGTCTTCACGCTTGCAAGGTTGGCACTTTACTTGCTGACCTATCTCAGATTCTTGACTTCTTATTACATGTATAGACTCTGGCTGAAGCAGAGAATTCTTGTATATCATGGCCCAGTTTTCTACCTGTTTCAAAGCATGTGCTTTTGAAGAAACAAAAATGGAGGTTTCTGTTAGAGGAGATAAAGAATAGGTCAAAATTTTTCTTCTTAAAATTTTTTATTTATTATTTTCTTTTACATATAAGAGTGTCTTGTCTGCATGTATGTAAGTACACCCATGTAGTGCATTGCCCATGGAAGTCAGAAGAGGGCACCAGATCGCCTGGGACTAGAGTTACACACAGCAGTTGTCAAGAACCAAATCTGGGTCCTCTGCCAGAGCAGCCAGTGCTCTTAACCTGCTGAGTCATCTCTCCAGCCCCTAGCTTGAAAATTTTCCTTTGACCATTTCAATCATTTCTTTCTTTGAAAATCATGCTATTCTTTGTGAAACTTTCTTTTCTCATTTCTATGTTTGCATTCTGCTTTTCATTTAAAGAACTATTTTTATTTTTATTAATTTATTTGTGTGTGTGTGTGTGTGTGTGTGTGTGTGAATGCCTGAATGCCACACATTTGTAGGTGCTTATGGAAGCCAGAAGAGAGTATCAGATCCCCTAGAGCTGAAGTCATAGGTAGTTGTAAGCTGCCCGGCACTGGTGTGGGTTCTGAGCTCAGGTCCTCTGGAAGATCAGGAAATGCTCTTAACTGCTGAGCAATCTCTCTAGCACCAAGAACTAAGTCTACTAAAAGAGAAAGTGAAATAAGAAGAGAGGAGGAAAAATCAGAACCTGACAGTTTTAATGTAGCAACTGGGAAGCTTAAAATGCTCATACTAGGATCTGCCTTTCACAATTTTTGTATTGTTGGTCTTTGTTGAGGTGATGGTCTCAGTAGTTTTTAAAAACTCTTTTTTAACATCTTTGATCATAAAGATAAGTATAGCACAACTTAACTATGGAAATTGACTCCTAAGTGGAAACTATATACAGTAGCTTATGGTGCCCATGTAGATGTGGTCACAGCACAATCCAACTCAAGATGTTTCATGAGAACATGCCCATTTCCAAGGTTATAAATGCTTGTTCATGGTATATTTATGAGTAGAGAGTGGGCTCTGAAACTTTAGAATCACTGAAGTAGACAAAGCTAGAACTATATAGATTTGTAGAACTATATTTGTTGCCATGTATATGAGAATGTGTTTCTGATTATTGTATGATCTGCTTCACTTATAGAAGTGATCCAATAAAATATGCCTATTCTTAAAATAGATCATGACTCAGTTTATCTTTCAAGAATGTCAGAAAATAAAAATCTACTTAAATACTGAGTAAGGGCAAATTCAATGGGGAGGAAAGGAAAGGAGAGTCAATTAAAACTTGCTTTATGGAGCTGGAGAGATGGCTCAGCAGTTAAGAGATGGCTCACTGGCTGTTCTTGGAGAAGACCCCAGGTTTGATACCCACCACCCACATGGTGGCAAACAACTGTCCATAAATCCAGTTCCAGGGGAATCCGATGCTCTCTTCTGACCTACATGGGCATTGCGCCTACATGCAGGCATTGCACTCCTACCCATAAAATAAAAAATAATAGCCAGGTATGGTGGCACACACCTTTAGTCCCAGCACTCCGGAGGCAGAGGCAGGCAGATCTCTATGAGTTCAAGGCCAGCCTGGTCTACATAGTGAGTTCAGATCAGTTGGGACTACAGGGAGACCCTGTCTCAAAAAGACAGAAAAAAAAGTAAAATAAATAAAATATTAAGAAAATTTGCTTTGTTCTCAGATTTCTGCTCTCTGCTTATACAGAGTACCCTGAAATATCACCAAGCAGCATAGTCAGGAAACTAGAGAAAGGAATTTTATGAAGATAGTGATTTTTCTTAAGCAGTTATAATATAAAGACAAAATCTTAGATGCACAAATCAGATTGGAGTCAAATCCCATTCATACTATTTGGTTTTGTGACTTAACAAGTTGCTGTCTTGATGCTTTGATTCCCTTTTTGTGATGAGAATTCAGTGAGACATTTTTTCTAAAGTAGCTGAACATAATATGTAATTAATAAATATTAGCTATCATTATCAAGTGAATCGAAGCCCTCAGCACAGGTTTCTAATTCTAGAGAATTAGCTCTTTACTATAAAATATGTCTTCAATTCATATCTGAAACATTTAGACAAAATGAGTTTGTTGCACATTTCTATTGTACTATTGTGCTGTACACTTTTATTATACTATGAAGTTAGAAGCAAAATGGTCAACCATTCTAATATCTAATAACGAAGACATTTTGAGAAATTGAAATCTGTCAAGGAGCTATATCTTCACCAATCTACACAGTATCTTTCCCATGCATGGAAAATAAATTGTCTATAGGGTCAACATGAATAACTTTAAGGCTAACTTTATATTCAAGTTGATTGCAAAACTAATTTTCATAAAAGGATTCTATTTACCCACTGGGTTTTATTTTGCATCTTGTAAAAACAGAGACTTTGTAGAGAGCACGAGGCAGGGGACTTTTTCACAGTTTCAAAGAAGCAGACTGGAAAAAGGAACAGATTAATTCAGAAAATATTCCCTTCCCCCTACCCCCACCCCTCTGCTTATCAAAAAAGCTACAGGCGCTAAAATTCATTAACATTTCTATGAACATAAATTTGAAATATTCATTTTCATTAAGTAGTCTACTGAATATGATAAAATCAAATTTATCTAAGGAGATATCCAAGGCTGCTAATTTCCTTGACAATGGGGACATGAAGCAAAGGAAACCATGAATCATTCATGAAGTTCAATTTACTTCTGTTATTTTTGGTGTTAGCAACCATGAATAGAAAGTGTGCAGCATGTTGTAGATGCTATTTTTAAATTATTTCAGATAAAAATTAATGATTTGGCAGGCAGAGATAAAGTAGGAATGGTTCTAAGGCTTTTGCTTTTAATTGTCCTATATTTCATATTTTCTTATGAGTATTTATATGTTCATGTATTCATAACATTTTTTTTTGTCTGTTCAACTTTCCTTTATAAATCAGAATCACTTCAGCACTAAGATTTCAGGCAGGTGCATAAAGTAATTTACTAGTAATATAATCAAATTAAATCAACTCCAAGAATTCTCATTTGGGGTTTTAAAGAGACCTTGAAGGTTATGAAATGAAACTGGCCTCCCACTGAGGAATGTCTCCTACATTATTAATCGTAGGTAGCCATTTCCAATTAATTGACATATCCCCATGGGAAAAGAAGTTTTCTTCTTAAGTAGGAACTGATTTCATGAATAGGCACTGCTACTTACTTGAGACATCTCTTGAATTCTAAATCTACCTTCTTGGAACTTTTGAACACTGCCTGAATCACTTCAGATATGCTGGCTTGGGCCAAGGAAATGGCTCAGCAGGTAAAGGCACTTGCCAAGCCTGAGGACCTGAGTTTGAGACCCTGGACCCACGTGGTAGAAAGAGAGAACTAATGCCCAAAAGTAGTCCTTTGACTTCCACATGCATGCATTGGCACATGCCTGCTCCCCACATTAAAACAAAACAAAACAAAACAAAACCAAAAAAACTGAACAGAAAGAGAAATCTCCATAGAACAAAGAAGTAAACAAACAAACAGCAATAACACCAAGAGCAAAAGAAGAGCAGGATATATTCGAGCCAATTGAATGCTTTCAAATCTAGCATTCTAGGTTGTTTTTCCGCATCAATTTGACTGGGTCATGAAGCACCCGAAATGCGTGGCCAAAAATGTATTCCTTTGGTGTTCCTGTGGGGTTGTTTTTGTTGAGATTAACATTTAAATTGGTAGAATGAGAAAGGCACATTGTCTTTCCAATGTGGAGGGCCTCTTCCAACAAGTTGAAGGTCTGAGTAGATGAAAAATACTGATCTTCTCTGAGTGAGAGAGAATTCCTTTGCCTGTCTTTAAACAGGGGCATCAGCTTTCTTCCTGCCTTTGAACTTGAATGGAAATACTGGCTCTTCCTGGGTATATTGTCAGATTTTGTCTGGGTTGAACTATACCATTGGCTCTACTGATTCTTAGGCTTGTGTAGGGAGTCAGGATTGGGATTGGCATTAGTCCTCCTGCTTGCTGACTCACAATGTAGAGCTTGGAACCTGTCAACTCTCTCTCTCTCTCTCTCTCTCTCTTGCTCTCTCTCTGCCCCCCCCACCTCCCCGTCCCCTTGGCCTTATTTTCCTGGACAAGTCAATATATCACACTGTTTCGAACATTAAGTTTTGTCTTCTATATCAAAGTGCTTAAAATGTTAAGAAATGGCTGCTAGATTTCAAATTTTTCTTCCTAAGTTTGTTGTTTCTTCATACTGTATAAAATTATCTTAATATGGCATTAAAACTGAGGTACTTTTATAGAACTGCTTGTGCCTGATGTCTGAACACTACAACTATTTTGACTTTATTTCTAGATGCTATTAATTATAGTATATTATATAAATAAAATTTAGCATTTCAAGTCAGCAGACCTCATATTTTCTTAGGACATTTCCCATAGGTAGATTGTCTTTCTATTAGGTAGATGCATTATTTTTTTTGTCTTGTCATTTTTGTGGACAAGAAAACAATTTTATTTTTTAGATAATCAATCATTTATTTTAAGTTCTGTATACATGTTGATACAAATAAGACATTCAAATAAAGTGAAAATATTCTGAGACTAACAGAGACCTGGTGGATGGCCCATTAAATTTAGCTCATCAAGACAATGCCTTCATTAAGAAACCTATAAGAAACCAGCCAGGTGTCACTGAATTTTACCATTGCTTGATAACTTGGTTGTATTTGATATAGGAGATGGATTCTGATAATGCAAAATCACAGTGTTTAATGACATTTATCAGCCTACCTAAATTCCTAAAGTGATTAAAATGCTGGAGTTTCCTCTCTTACTCTTGGTTGACACATTTACAATCATTTTTGAGGTAGTCTTAAGATGTGTCTTTGTTTTAATTACTGCATAGTGAACCAGACAAAGGTTCCCTTACTCGTAGTTTATAGTCCACAGATAAGGAAACAATAAATATGGAAACAAATAAGTACCACTAAGTGCTGCATTAGTATCTTAGTCCTTTGAGGACGCTGTAACAAGCGATACAAACTATGTTGTTATAAACAACAAAAATAAATATCTCATCTTTCTGACGGTTTTCTAGACGGGAGGTAAAAATAAAAGCACTGGAAGAATTTTGTGTCCGCGAGGTCCACTCTCTGTTTCACAGCTGGTGCCTTCTACTTCTGTCCTTAAATAAGTAGTGGAAAGTACATGGCATCTCTCTGGACACCAATTCCATTAAGAAGAACTCTGCTCAGTATCTCGGTGTTTTCATAGTATCACATTACTGAGTAGGTTTCAATATGAATTTAGGGGGACACAGGCATACAGATCACAGCAATACAAGACAGCATTTTGAAAGAATCAGGGCATTAGGTAGCTAAGTCCTTTGAATTGATATATTCCATCCTGGAAGGAGGCTCTTGAAGACTTAAGAAGTAAACAAAACTTACAAGGCTCAGTAAGTAAACAAAATTGAGAAGTCTCAGAAGATATCTGAAACTTAGGTGATTCTCAAGCCTCCTCCCCAAGGTGATACAAGCAATAACCATTCCTGGACAGAGCAGACTCTCTGACAGTTGACCTACCAGCAAATGGTAATACAAAGAGCTTTAAGGGTGTAGATTTTGTGAAACATCACCTATGCTTGGGTATGCTTTCCAGTGATGCATTTGAGTCATCTGTGTTCCTGTAAGTAACCTTGCACACACACACTTCTGTAAGTAACCCTCCAAAATGGTCCGTTCTTGGTGCCCTATCTGGGGTGAACAGACAGTTGTTCACCTCTCTACAGGAAAAGCCACACAATATCCATCCACGTGGCCATACAAGCAATAAGCAATTGCCAGTGAGAGGGAGGCTTTCTAGCCAGTTGAGCTGCCTGTAGACTGCATAGGAAGTTTCAGGCATGCAGTTGTAATGGCCTTGGGTGGGCTTTTCAGTGATGCAGCTACTTTTGGTCCGTAAATACTCCTGTTGGTAACTCCAATAAGCTTGTTAATTGGTCAAGCTACAATTGGGTGGAATCCTGGTTTCTTTGCTCTGCTATGGCTGCCCTATCTGAGGAGAACAGACATTGGTTCATGTTTCCCCACCTGAAAAACAGGTGTTACTCAGAATGGTGATGAATGAGGAAGGTTAGATGTGGATGAGAGTCCAGAGTGTTCAGACTTGAATGGCTTCTATCATTTTTGGATGTAGTAAGAGGGAATCCCCTATGCTGAAAGCAAAACAGAGATTAAATATTCCCTTTAATTTATCCTGCAGAAAGTGAGAAAAACAACCCAAATTCTCCATGATTTTTATCCAAAGCCCGATCTATATATATCCATGAGGCTTGTGGTTATCAAACCTTCATATGATGGCTTTATTGATTTCAAATTTTGAATCTTCTTTATACTAAATTCCTTGATTGATTTTTCTATATGTTATTCCCTCATTTTATGGCATCCCAGGGCTATAAAGCTATTAATCTGCTCCAAGTTCAAGTAAATTTTCAATTTAGCAAGGCTTTATGGCCTTTCCAATTTTACTTGATTAGATGACATTAAAAATAAGCAAAGCATATTTATTTTGTCTCAAAGGGCCTAATGAAGGAACACATTTCCCTAGAATTAAATGGGAATAACATACACACTGGTAAATTCTGTTATGTAAGCAAAGTTTCCACTTAGTTGGTCACAGAAAAGTAAGATTAACTCAATCTTATATCTGTGCAATATCTACTTTATCATTCCTATAACCCCCCAACTGGAATTAGATCCTGTAAATCTCAGCTATAGTTAGTCATAATACATTAATTCAGAGTGAGCTGCTTCAGGAAAATGACACATTTATTTATGGAGAGTTTAGAAAAATGAAGGACAAACCAGTTTATTTTGCATTTGGGTAGAAACAAAGCAAGCAAATATAAAAAAGCAAAAAAAAATGGACTCTGTATTTTGTTATATTACTTTACCATATGATATTATTTTTAAGATTTTACATTTCTTAATACTGGTTTATCCATTGTTAAGATGGAAGATATTTTAAATAAAATGTTGAGCTATGCAATACTGAGACATGGTAGTGATGGTGGTGGTGGTAGTGATGGTGGTGGTGGTAGTGGCAGTGGTGATGGTGGTGGTGTGTGTGTCTCTGTCTGTCTGTGTCTGTGTCTGTGTCTGTGTCTGTGTATGTTCAGTGGAATCAAGGCCTGCTTGGTTTGCTGTATGCACAAGATTTCTTCCCTTCATAGCTATAAATATCTGGCAGTTGATCTAAGAGCCAAGTTCTGCTTTAGCTCCTGGGATCAATTCTGACATTTAGCAGAGATAATATTTGGAATTCCAGACTAGTCATTGCTTGATTCAGGATTTATAGTCTAGCTGACAGCAGTTGCAATACTTCTAGTCCTGATATTCTGTTCCCTTACCTGTTGACTGAAGAAACCTGTGGTGGAGTATCTGTGGGCTTGAATCTCCATCCCACAATTATCCTTGTGTTTGGTTAAAGTTCTTATTTCTCTGAGCCTCAG
The DNA here is from genome assembly GCF_000622305.1 of Nannospalax galili. Classification (NCBI taxonomy): domain Eukaryota; kingdom Metazoa; phylum Chordata; class Mammalia; order Rodentia; family Spalacidae; genus Nannospalax; species Nannospalax galili. Next base: position 3,459,635 of record NW_008341889.1, on the reverse strand, counting down.
ATACCGTATCTCTCAAATCATATCAGAGTAGTTCCTGCCTCCATAGATTTTTATTACAAAACATTTAATTTCTGCTTCATTTATTGTTTTGATCATTACATGATATAATGAATAAATTTGAAGATCATGCAGTTTCTACTATGAATGAATACCATCTTAAGGAAAAATGTCAGCCTACAAAGAAGGAAAACTTACTATGCATCATAAAAACCCCACAAATTTGAGGAGAATATGCTGATGTATTTTTCTGGAGACAGGGTCTCTCTGTAGCCACAGCTGGCCTAGAATTTGCTGTGTAGACCAGGCTGGCCTCAATCTTTGTGCCTTCCGAGTTCTGGGATTAAAGGTGTGCACCACCATATCTGGCTTGGTAATTTCTTAATACAGAAAATTCAATTACTTCACAAAATGTATTGCTCCCTAGTTAAATGATGAGAATTGAAGACCTTAGAATTTTAGGACAATGTCAGATCCCAGGGCTTTCCAGGAGAAGCCAAAGTTAAAAAAAAAAAAAAAATCAAAGGAAGGGTAGTCAAGGGCAAAAGATAACCCATTTCTGTTATCATCCATCAGTTTGTCCCCTCTTTCTGCTCCAGTTTCAAAAGTAATGGTTTATTGGCTGAATGGAGATTCTTTTTTATTTATAAACTATTATTATGCATTAATGAATGTGTTTATAGTTCAAATTTGGTCATTTTTGGCATTTAAACCAAAAATCACTGTTAATACTTTCATAAATAATATATTTTAATAATAGCAATCTTTAAAACTAGAACATTAATTAAAGAATAATTTCAAATTTTCTTGTTCATTCTAGTGATAGTAGAGCAATCCTGATGTCTAAATATAGAACTATCGCTGTAGGACCACTTTTATTTCTAAACAATGAGAATAGGAAATTGATGTAATTGCTTAATAACACAGCAGTAAGGCACATTTATTCTTCAATAAGACTCTAAGGTCAGCTGAAGCTTTCCATTTTCCTTTCCTTCTTGACATTTAACTCTAGAAATTATTTTAGATTACCTAAGTACACATCTGCCAATTTTTCACATTTCATTATTGATATAGAAATGGTCTCAATTAACTCTTGCACTTTTCTTGCCTCTCGAAACCAATAAATGGTCTGCCTCTTGTATTCACAATTAATGGGCTCAAAGGACTGCAGATTGATGGCTGAGAAACAACAATACAAGGATAGATATCAGATTAGATCTTAGTTATTAAAATAGTCACATTACTAAGAAAGCAATCAAGGAAATACAGCCTTAGAAGACAAGCCCATAGATATGAAAACTATTGCCTTTGGCCAAAAGCACAAGCCCCATGAAGTATCGTTTATCATTATATACTTTTCACATGAAAAGACACATCATTCACACAAGATTTTACCAAAGTATTTTTCTACAAGACAATTTACAATCCTTCACTTTAACAGACAATAGAACCAAAAATATCCTCATAGAGGCTTTTCATATTGAAATGTTTTCCTATCTTAATGAAGCTTTGATATGGTAAGATTATGAGAGAAGAGGAAGAAAGAACATGTTTATAAATTTATGAATTGAAATAAGTGGACTTTCTCTAATTGTCTGAAAGGTAATGTCACTGAAATGACCCTTGATCCACCAATATAAGGGAAAATGCCAGCAATTGTAAACCCCTGAAAAGTTGGTGACTAAAAATAGCCCAGTGTCAATTAACTCAGGGAAAGGTTGAATTTAACTGTGTTAGGCAAACATGCTTCTTTCTCATCCCCTGAGCAAGTAACTTACAACTCTCAATCTCCAAGGTGCAGTTTTGTTCATCCAGAGGATATCTCCGAAGATCCATCATGCACGCAGCAGTGGTTGTGATTCTGCCAGGGAAAGAGACGAAAAAGACATGATATAAGAGGGGAAATTTGTGTGTTGTGGCATGTGTGTGTGTCTACACATATTAAATAAATAACAAATATAAATTTAATAAATTTAAGGTGGCAAAATTTTATTTCTGAACTTCCCAGGCCCAAATTATGTTTACCAAATGGCAGAAATTTGGAAGCTCACAGAGATCATTATAAAAAATTTTTATAGCTGTAGAGTAGAAACCAAGATGGAGAAATAGAAATGGACAAATTCCTAGTGAGATACAACTCAAGAAGACTTTTAAGAGGAAATGGAGACGGTGTGGTATAGGCATCCCATATGGAGTTGGGGGATGAATGCGGTCAAAATGCATTGTATAAAATTAACAAAGAACAAATAAAAAATGAGA
>NW_008341889.1:3448729-3455788 GCF_000622305.1 Nannospalax galili | reverse complement strand
AGAGCATAGATAATTGTGCAACAATTGATAGACAAGCATTCTTTTATCTCCTCAGGCTTGTGAATACTTGGGATTTTTAAAACAATATTCTTCAGCAAGTATAAAGTGATACCTCATTGTAATTACAATTTGAGGTTCCCTTATAATTAGTATTGCTGAGTCCATTTGAACTTACATGTTGAATCTATTCGGAGGTGTCCTCTGTACGTTTTACAGTGGAGTTGTTTATACTTTGGTATTGGTATTGTATAAATTCTTTATGTATTTTGGTTATTAATCATTTATGAAGTATATAGATTGCAAGCATTGTCTCCCATGAAATTTTGTTGTTTCCTTTGCTGTACAAAAATTTTTAGTTTTATTTAGTTCCAGATGTCTACTGGTGCTTTTTTTGCTTGGGATTTTGTTATTACAGCTAAACAGTTATTGCCAAGACCAGTGTCAAGTTTTCCCCTTATGTTTCTTGCTAACTGTTTTACTATTTCAAATTTATATTTAAGTCTTTAACCAAATTTTGGTTGATTTTCATGTATGTTGTGAAATATAGTTCAAATTTGATGGAACATTCTTGAATGTTAATGCACAGTATTTAAAACATTATTTGTTAAAAAGACTATCTTTTTCCTTTATATGTTCTTGGCAATTTTATTGATGATCAATTAACTATAGACGTATGACTTTATTTCTGAGTTCTCTATTCTGTTGTGTGTCTGTTTTTTAACAATATTATCGGACTGATTGGTTATTATAAAGTTGTACTACAATTTGAAATCAGAAAATGTGATGGTGTCAGCTTTGATCTCAACATCTATTGATTAAGGTAGCTCATGAGTTTTTCATATAGAGTTGTATTGAGTTAAATTCCTTTTACACCTTGTTTTTGAGTCTTTAAATTATATTGTACTTTTTGAGTGCATTTTGCTGCATCTATTGAACTGGTCATGTGGTCTTTATCTTTCATTCCACTGGTTAAGTTGCATATGTTCAACAATCCTTTTATTTCAGAAATGAATCCCCCTTGTTCACGGTGATTGATTCTTTTAGTGTACTGTTGAATTTAGTTTGCTAGTGTTTTATCACATTCATTATTAATGTAATTAGTTCATTATACACAATAGTCACATGTCAAATATATTGCACTGAAGCTGTCAAAAATTTTGTAGTTAGGCAGACTAGTTTGAATCTTACTTTTCTCCTCACTAGTGGTATGAGCTTGGGTTGGTTAAATTAACTCCATAATTCTTAGTGACTTCATAGACCAAATAATCTACTGCTTAGGAGCTCTGTATGAAAAAAAGTTAACGTGTGTAAAACTTTTAGCTCAGTACCTTGTACCTAATAAATGTTCCTCATATAAAAGCTAATATAGTTGTTATTTCTCATACAACTTCTCGTATTTGCCAACATCTTAAGGTCTGTGCTGAAACCTGCAGCACTTACGAGTAGAAAGAATCTGTACTGTGTTTGAATATCACCCTTCCCTCACGCTGCAACCAAATACAGTAACAGCGGCAATGAAATCAGCCTTTTATGCCTTATGGTTCTCCACTTCGATTGTCAGATTCATCTCCCAAACTCTGACCCACTTATACTTAGTAGACAGCACATACTGAAGGAAGACACACTGTCCTGGAATCAGAGTTCACACCATATTAATCAGCTCCACTTGAGCCCATGAGTTTATGGTGAATTCTAGGGTTCTGACTCTGATTGTTTTACCTAATCTTCCAGTATCCCTCCATTTCCTCTTGAGCTGCTTTCCTGGATGTGCAGTCTGAGAGTAACTGAAACTTACATGACTAATCTACTCACAATCTTTGCAAAACTATTTGTAGTGATTCAGATAATTTTTAATGATTTCATACAATGTAATTTGATTATACTAAAACCCCTCCCCACCACCCTCTACCATACTAATGTGCCACCACACCCAGCAAGATAATTTTTTTGAGACAGGGTCTCTCTGTAGCCCCAGACTGCCTGGAACTCATTATGTAGACCAAGCTAACCTTGAACTCACAGAGATATGCCTGCTTCTGCCTCCTGAGTGCTGGGATCAAAGATGTGCGCCACCACACCTGGCCTCTATTACTATTTTTTGAAGGCCTATCAAGCCTAATTTCTGTTCCCCGAATGCTCTTGGGTGTGTGCCCATCCTTGGGGCCTGGTCAACTTACCTTAAAGAAAACTTACTCTCCCTCTCCTAGCAGCTATCAATTGCCAATAGATCCTCAGTTCTTGCCCACCTCTCCTATCCTTGCTGGGTTTTTCTCTGATTTGAGCTTACGAAGGACTTGTGTATGCTGTTACAAGTGCTGTGGGTTCATACATGCAACTTCCCTGTTGTGTCTAGAAAACAGTTTTCTTATACTCATCTGCAATTGCTGACTCTTAAAATCTTGCTGCCATTTCTTCTGCAATGGCTCCTGAGCTTTGAAAGAAGAGGGTGTGATATAGTGTCCCACTTAGGGCTGAGCACTTCGAAACCTCTTATTCTGTGCATGCTGATCAGTTGTAGGTCTCTGTGTTGATTGCTATTTGCTGCAAGAAGAAGCTTCTCTGGGTAAGAGCTGAGGGATGTGCTAATTTATGGGTATAACAGTAAGTTATTAAGAAATAGTTTAATACTAATGTTCATTTAGTAGAATGATAGTAGCAGGTTCTCCCCTATGGCCTGTGACCTTGTCTACCCAATGTTCTTGGCCTTGATAACAGTGTCAAGTATGGGTGCCATCTTGTGAAGATGGCCTTAAATTTAATCAGAATATTGTTGGTCACTCCCATAACATTCATGCCACTACTGCACGACTGGGTATATCTTGTCAGGTAGTTGTTATTGTAACTCACATCGTTCACAGCTTGGTGGGGCTGATGATTACTCTTCTCTTTTGGTAGCATGCGTAATCTTTTGCTATCACTTTAGAATTGAAAAAAAAGTTTTTTTTTAAACAGTCCTTCTCTACAAATGTAACAATAATTTAAATAGCAAAAATGACACAAATTTAAAAATATGTTTCTTTTCTACTACAATCTCCAGAAGTTACTATTTCTAGAAATAGAAATTTCTAGAACTACTATGCAAACAGAAGAACAGTTATGTTCTTGGGGAAGGTATCTTCCATAGTAGCCAAACACACAAAATTTCTCTCTAAGTAAATAATAAGATATCTGTAAAAATTATTATGATTTATTTAGTTGTATGTAAATATTGTAATGTATTTTCTTAATCTTCCTTTGGTGGGCATTTATGTTGCCTCTTATCTTTTAAGTTTTTAGATGAAGATGTTCTGAATATACTATAATACACTATTTTTAGTATGTATACATATGTAACTATATTTAGTACTATAGTATACTATACATGTACACTTGTATTAGTATATGCTTAATTAACATAAAACACATAGATGTATGTCAACATTAAGGATTTGTATTTACATATATATAGCATACAGGTGTGTCTCAACACCATGAGCATATTCTTGGAGTTCATTATTAGGTGCTTGTATGGTCATCAAAGACTGCAGTTTCACAAAGCTGAGTGGTGCAGGTTTCTCTTGTGGCATGGCCTCTTGATGCAGCTGAGATGATAATAAACATCAAATGTGTGAGGCTGTCATCATTCTAACATTGTATACTGTTTTACAGTAAACTTATTTTGTGATTAGGAGTATACTCTAAAATAATGATAGGACAATGAATGCCATAAGTTCTAGTGTTCATCAGTGACTGGCAGCACAGTGGGTTTGTTTACATCAGCATTGCCATAAACAAGTGGATGATTCATTGTGAGGATGGGTTATGAGACAAGCACAGCTTTGCCACTAGTCAATAGAAATTTTTTAGCGCATTATAATATTATGGGACCTCACTAATATCTAGTGTCCATCACTGATCAAATCTTTGTTGTGGCATATAACTTATACAAACTATCCATACATAAGAAGTATGTTTCTTCTGAGAAAACTTTTAATAAAATGAAACCTTAGCAGCATCAATATATAAAGTACAAATGAAATAATGAAAACCATATTTTATTTTTATAAGATCACCTTATCAGCTAATGAGAATACATATTACAATATTTATTAAGGATGGCAAGGTGCGTTAGGTGCCCTTTTCTTTTCAAATTTTATTTTTATTTTTTTATGTGTGAGTGTTTTGCCTGCATGTTTGTTACTACACATGCATGCAGTGCCTGTAGAGGCCAGAAGAAGGTGTAGGAGTCCTGTAAATGAAGTTAAGGTAGTTGTTAGTGGCCATGTGGGTGCTGCAAACCAAACTGCTCTTCTGCAAGAGCAGCCAGTTCTCTTAAGCCACTGAGACATCTCTTCAGGCCCAGGTGCCATCTTAAAGGCATTATTAGAAAAACCCTAGGCCTTTCCTATTTCTCTTTGTCTTTCTAAAGATAAAAGCACATCTTGGCATGCTTTTGGAAGTCTTTCTTAAGCAGAACATTGGCCTATTTAATTTGGATCTATTGAGCGTTAGACAACAACACAGGAATTTTAAAGTTTAATTACATTTTTTCAAACTGTTTTACACAAAGATTCATACTATTTTTTTAACCTAAATTTGACACTTAAGGGGATTTAGCTATATTCCCACATTCTTCCTGCTTCAATGATCATGTAGGACCTTCTGGTTAAATTTCTTTATTAATAATATAGCCTGAGTTTCTTTGGTTGTTTGAAAATACTGTTCTATAACACGACTTTTATAGTAGGGATATAGTTTTAGCATCTTAAGTAAAGTAACACAAAAAGTATTAGAACGGTTTTTAAAATCCCCCTATCCACTATGTTCATGGACAGCTGCTTATGAATAAAAATTTGTAGAGATCTGAGTTACTAATATGTTGGGATTAGGGTTTGATATTAGAGTCCAGCTAATGGAGGTCAGATATGCTGCTAAATGTTCTACAGTGACAGGACAGTCTTCAAGAACAAAAGTATTACCTGTTAAGAAATGACATTGCTGTTGAGGTTAAGAACCTCAGTGACAGTGCTGGCTTTGAAACATTTCTCCTCTGAGGAAACCTTTAATAGAATTAAATCTTATAAACGTAATTAATATATACAGTAGAAATTATAACCATATTTTGTTAATATAAATTAGTTTTATCAGCTCAAATGTTGCACCTATTTTAATGAGCTTACACAATATATGATGAGAACTTTGGTCCTAAATCTTTCTTAACACCAATTTATCTTTTGCTGTGTTTTGTTATATGTTGTTAAGAAAAATTTAATAAATACTGAAGTACTTGATTTTAAAATCTTATATTATCAAGCATGGACTACCCTGCATTAAGGAAAACACCAATAATAACATCAGCAAACTCAATGCACTTCAAGAAAACCCCTCTCTAAGTAATGAGAAGTTTGTAACTGTTTTTAGAACATTCACAGATCGTTGATATCTGCATGTGTTTAATGATGGATTAAAAAGAAGCTTTACTTGGGCTCTATGTGCCATATGTTAGTCTGACAGCATACACAAATATTGCAGTGGTCTTTAATGCATTAATACAGGTTGTAGGACACATTAAAGTTGGAATACTTCTTTTTATTTTACATTTTTATTTCAGTTTTGTGATTTTTCATACAATATACTTTGATGGTAATTAAATCCACCCTTCTATTCATATCTTACCCCACTGTACTCTACCAAATTTAATGAACTCATGTAGCAAGATTTGGGTCCCCCAATGTCCTTCAGTGTGGATCCATGATATATACATAATAAGGCCTATAGAGTATTATTTGTGTCTCCCAATGTTCTTCAGTATGGAACTATTCACTGATGCGTGGTTAACCTTCCAAGAGTCCCAAGCTTGAAAGAGATTGTCTCTGTACACTCCCAGAAGCCATTTGTTTCCATAATTTCCTTAGGGGAACATTAGATTAAGAAGGGCTAAATGGGGTGAGGAATGAGAGGTCAGGGTAGAGGACAGAAAAAGGGTAGGATAAGTAACACTAAAGGTCTCTAGAAAAAGCCATATGGAAACCTGCCGCTATAGAAGTTTCTTTAAGTAAATGTATACACATCATAAAGAGAGATTAAAAGGAGTCATAACAGGGGACATTGCACTTTCTAGATATTATAGACTAACAAAAAAAGCCCTCAATGCCAGGAATGGACTCCCTTTCCAGAAGCTGTTGAGCACGGGTTCCATAGACCCTTAAACAATATTGTTATTGCCCCTGCTCTTGGTTCTCACCAAAACTGGTGGGTAAGACAGTACTGCTGAAGATACTAAGTACATGAACTATAGCCAAACAAGGAGAAATCAAACTGGTGTTAATTTCAGAGCCTCATATCTACCGGATAGCATTCATAGTGCTGGAAGGTTCTAGGCATGCTGCCAGAAGGAAAAAAAAAATAATCTTTAACCTTACCCAACGGTGAATCCTGTGAACTACAACTACTGGTCTGACAAGATAGGCCCACAGGTGCAACAGTGGCACAAATATTATGGGGGTAACCAACACTCTTTATTTGTATTTAAATTCTGCTTCCTAGGATGGAGCCCAAACCTGATATTGATATCAGGTTTAAGAACCCAAGGCTAGACAGGACATAGAGAGAGAACTTAATATTAGTTTTCTAGTAAATAGTTATTGTATTAAATTGACTCCTAATATTATTATACCCATAGATTAATACATCTCTCAACTCTCACCAGAGAAGTTTTCTTATGCAACTGATGATGATTAACACAGAAACCCACAACTGGACATTATGAAGAGAACAAAAGGCTGCAGAATGCTTATCCCTGAATAGGACACTTGGATCAAATTTCTTTCTCAAGGCTCAGGAATCATTGTGGAAGATCTGGGAACTGAACCTGGGTCCTCTGCAAGAGCAGCCAGAACTCTTAACTGTTGAGTCATCCCTCTAGGCCCCATGGTTCTGGGATTTTTTTTTTTTTTTGACAGGCTCTCCCTAGTCCCAATCTGCCTGGAACTCACTATGTGGGCCAGGCTGACCTCAGTCTCACAGATATTCACCTGCCTCTGCCTCCCAAGGGCTGGGATTAAAGGTAATGGTTCTGGA